>NC_071997.2:28008397-28140897 GCF_028885655.2 Pongo abelii
GTTTTCAGATATTTAGGGATTTTATAGATATTTTAACGTTTTTACTCTCTATTTTTTTTTTTTTTTTTTGAGACAGTGTCTCACTCTGTTGCCCAGGCTGGAGTGCAGTGGCATAATCCTAGCTCGCTGCAACCTGAAATTCCTGGGCTCAAGCAATCCTCCTGCTTTAGCCTCCCGAGAATCTAAAACTACAGGCCCACCAGCAGGCTGGCTACTGAAAAAAAATTTTTTGTAGAGATGGGGTCTCATTATGTTGCTCAAGCTGGTCTTAAATTCCCAGCCTCAAGCAATCCTCCCACCTCAGCCTCCCAAAGGGCTGGGATTACAGACATGAGCCAATGAGCCTGGCCATTTGCTCTTAAATTTAATACTCTTGTGGTTACAGAACATCTCTTGTAAGATTTTCATCTTTGAAATTTATTGAGACTTGTTTGATGGCACAGATTTGGTCTATCTGAGGGAACTTTCCATGTATTCATGCACAGAATGCCTATTTTTTTGTTATTTGCTTGAATGTCTATAATTGTCAGTTAGGTCAACATGCTTGACAGTATCTTACAGGTCTTCTAGATCAGCACTGTCCAAAAGAAATGTAATGTTAGCCACATATGTAATTTTAAATTTTCTAGTAGCCACAATCAGTGAAGAAAAAAGAAACAGGTGAAATTAATTGTAATAATACGTTTTATTTAAGCCCAAATATCCAAATAGCATTTTAACATGTAATCAACATAAAATTACTTATTTTATTTTATTGGAAACAGAGTCTCGTTCTGTCACCCAGGCTGGAGTGCAGTGGTGCGATCTTGGCTCACTGCAACCTCCGCCTCCTGGGTTCAAGCAATTCTTGTGCCTCAGCCTCCCGAGTAGCTGGAATTAAAGGTGCACACCATCACGCCCGGCTAATTTTTTGTATTTTTAGTAGAGACAGGGTTTCACCATGTTGCCCAGGCTGGTCTCAAACTCCTGAGCTCAGGCAGTCCACCCTCCTTGGCCTCCCAAAGTGCTAGGATTACAGGTGTAAGCCACCATGCCCAGCCTGCAATCAACATAAAATTATGAATAAAATATTTTACATTATTGTTTTCATTTTAACTCTTTGAAAATCAGTGTGAACTTTTCATCTCCCAGCAAACCTCACTTTAGACTAACCACATTTCGAGAGCACAATAGCCACTTGTGGCTCTAGTGGCTATCATATCAACAGCAGAGTTCTAGATCCTCACCAATTTTTTTCCTTTTATTTTATTCCATCAATTGCTTAAAGAGGGATGTTAAAATCTTCAACTATGATTATGGATTTGCCTCTTTATCCCTTTATTTTTGTCAGTTTTGCCTCATTTATTTGGTACATATGCGATCAAGTAGGCTTCATCCCTGGAATGCAATGTCAGTTCAACAGACACAAATCAATAAATGGGATTCATCATGTAACAGAACTAAAGACAAAAACCACATGATTATCTCAATAGATGCAGAAAATGCTTGCAATAAAATTACACATCCATTCATGTTAAAAAAAAAAAAAACTCTCAGTAAACTAGGTATTGAGGAACATACCTCAAAATAATAAGAGCCATCAATGGCAAACCCACAGCCAACATCATACTGACTGGGCAAAAGCCAGAAGCATTCCCCTTGAAAACTGACACAAGACAAGGATACCCTCTCTCACTACTCCTATTCAACATGGTATTGGAAGTTCTGGCCAGGGCAATTAGGCAAGAGAAAGAAATAAAGGGCATCTAAATAAAAAGAGAGGAAGTCAAACTATCCCTGTTTGTAGATGACATGATCCTATTTTACAAAGCCCCGTAATCTCAGCCCAAAAGCTTCTTAAGCCTATTAACAACTTCAGCAAAGTCTCAGGATACAAAATCAATGTGCAAAAATCACTGCTTGATCGTGGTGAATAGGCTTTTTGATGTGCTGCTGGATTTGGTTTGTGAGAATTTTGTTGAGGATTTTTGCATCAATGTTCTTCAAGGATATTGGCCTGAAGTTTTCTTATTTTGTTGTATCTCTGCCAGGTTTTGGTATCAAAATGATGTTAGCCTCATAGAATTAGTTAGGGAGGAGTCCCTCCTCCTCAGTTACATTCAAATATGGCACAGGAAAACCAAGATATGCCCTAGTGGATCTTCTGAGCCCCAGACATAGTTATCCATGCCTCCATTAGTAAAAAGAACTCTTGTCTTCTTGAATCTTCTCTAAAGGGTTACTAGAATAAGATCTCGTCTTTGCCTGCTATTCCAACAGCACAAGAGCCCCCAAATGATCAGATGGCAGCCATATTTTAGGTTCAGTGAGTTACTGGGTCCCTTGGTAGATATGTTCTCTACCATCATCCTCCATGCCTCTGCCCCTAGAAGCCAGATCCTTCAGACCAACCCAACTTAGTGTTACAGAGACTGGAAACACAAATACCTCTAGTGGCTCACTGGGAGTGATGCTGAGAGATGCCCCAACTATTTCCAATACTTCATCTCTAGAACCATATACTCTACCTATTGAGGACCTACCATAAAATGGCCGTTGGTTCCAAGTTGTGGAAACAAACAACGACCCCTTGTTCAAGAAGCAGGAAAAAAGGTGCCTTTAAAAGTATGAAAGGTGTGGTGGCTCATACCTGTAATCCCAGCATTTTGGGAGGCCAAGGCAGGTGGGTCATTTGAGGTCAGGAGTTCAAGAATAGCCTGGCCAACATGGTGAAACCCCGTCTCTACTAAAAGTACAACAATTACCTGGGCATGGTGGCAAGCGTCTGTAATTCCAGCTACTTGGGAGGCTGAGGTAGGAGAATTGCTGGAACCCAGGAGGCAGAGGTTGCAGTGAGCCGAGATCGCATCACTGCACTCCAGCCTGAACGACAGAGCTAGACTCTATCTCAAAATGAATAAATGAATAAATAAATAGATAAATTTTTAAAAATACAATAAATAAATAAATCTTATTGGAATTTGTTGGCTTGAGGTCTCTGGAAGCATTTTGGGTCTCTGGCCAGAAACCAACCAATTCAGCAATTGTGGTATGGCTGGTGCCCCAGTGTCAGGAGAACAGAGAGAGTAAAAGAACAATGGGGTTTCGTTCCATTCTCCTAGAGCTGCAGCTGCACAAAATTAAAAGGGAATTCCCCTACTCCAGTGATTTGGCTTTTACTGACTGCTTTTGCTGCTGCCATCACCCCTGCCTAAGGATTTTTATGGACCAGGGCATGAGAGAATGGAGAAAAAGTAGAACAAAAATATGTGGGATTTTTATCCTATGGCATTTTTCTATTTGGACCCTCAATTCAGAACTAGAAAGTTTTCCTCAATGTTTCTCTGTCTCTACTCAGTTCTCACTTCTGGGTTTGAGCTGCTTAGAGTTCATGCAGGGGAATACTAGAGGGAAAAATAAGGGTAAATTCATCGCCAGTTTGGTGGTATTCTCATATCAAATTCTGATGTTTTTCCCTGATAATCCTGCTGATATTTATCTGTTGGAGTTTTTAAACAGCTGCCCATGCATTTGTCCAGATTTTATAGTTGTATTTAGTGTAAGAGAAAAGCAGTCATGTGTTTGCTCCATGTTATCCGGAACTAGAACCCTTCCCTTAATATCATAACTTCAAAATATAGAAAGCAAAGCTTACCAGAACTAAAAGGGAGAATAGAAACTTTTAAAATTATAGTTGGAAACCTTAATACCCTCCTCTCAACAAGTGTTAGAAAAACATTTAGTAAAAATAAAAGATGGAGATGATATAATTAGTTGACCATCCTATTTTTACTTACACAGAGCACTACATCCAGCAACCACAGAATGCACATTCATTTCAAGTGCACATGCAAGATAAAAAGCAAATTCCAGGCTGGGAAAAGATAGTTATGAAGTATGTATCAGATAAGGAATTCATATCCAGAATATATAAAGTAATCCTAAAAAGCAGTTGGGAGACTGAGGTGGGTGGATCACCTGAGGTCAGGAGTTCGAGACCAGCCAGACCAACATGGAGAAACCCCACCTCTAATAAAAATACAAAAATAGCCAAGCATGGTCACACATGCCTGTAATCCCAGCTACTCAGGAGGCTGAGGCAGGAGAATCGCTTGAACCTGGGAGGCAGAAGTTGCAGTGAGCTGAGATCGCGCCATTGCACTCCAGCCTGGGCAACAAAAGCAAAAACTCCATCTCAAAAAAAAAAAAGAAAAAGAAAAAGAAACCACTAAAAATTGGTAAGAGATTTTAAAGGCACAAAGCAAAAGAAGATAACCAAACGGCCAATAACTAAAACTAAGACTAATAACTAAATAAATAAAACTAATAACTAAAACTAAGACTGACAATAGCAACTGTTGAAGAAGTATGAAGCAACCGGAACTCTTCATACTTTGTTAGCAAGAGTGTAAACTGGTAAGACCACATAGGAAAACTTTTTGGTAGTTTATTTTTTTTTTAATTTTTATTTATTTATTTTTAATTAGTTTTTTTTTTTTTTTTGAGACAGAGTTTTGCTCTTGTTGCCCAGGCTGGAGTGCAATGGCATGATCTCGGCTCACTGCAGCCTCCACCTCCCAGGTTCAAGCGATTCTCCTGCCTCAGCCTCCCAAGTCACTGGGATTACAGGCATATGCTACCACACTTGGCTAATTTTTGTAGTATTAGTAGAGACGGGGTTTCACCATGTTGGCCAGGCTGGTCTTGAACTCCTGACCTCGTGATCCGCCTGCCTCGGCCTCCCAAAGTGCTGAGATTACAGGCATGAGCCACCACGCTGGCCTTTTAAACATTTTTTTGAGATGGACCTTGTTCTGTCATCCAGGCTGGAGTGCAGCGGCATGATCTCAGCTCACTGCAACCTCCGCCTCCCGGGTTCAAGCAATTCTCCTACCTCAGCCTCCCGAGTAGCTGGGATTACAGGCATGCACCACCATGTCTGGCTAATTTTTGTATTTGTATTTTTAGTAGAGACAGGATTTCACCATGTTGGCCTGGCTGGTCTCGAACTCCTGACCTCAGGTGATCTCCCTACCTTGACCTTCAACTAAAGTGCTGGGAATACAGGCATGAGCCACTGTGCCCAGCCTGGTAGTTTCTTATGAAATTAAACAGACATCTACACTATGACCCAATAACTCTATTCCTGAGAATTTACTCAAGAGAAATAAAAGCATGTATCTACAAAAAGACTTGTAACAAAAATGTTCATAGTGGCTTTATTTTTAAAAACCAAAAAATGTCTGTCAACCTAAGGGATAAACAAATTGTAGTGTGTTCATACAACGGAATACTACTCAATCATAAAATGAACCAACCACTGATCCATGCAACAGCATGCATCTCACAGGCATTATGTTAAACAAAAGAAGCCAGGCCAAAACAGTATAAACTGTATGACTGTATTTATATAACACGGAAAACTAATCTATGGTAATACATGTTGGAATATTGGTTACCTTTGAGTGGAGGGCCACATTGCCTGGGAAGAGCCATGAGGCAACCTTCTATAGTTATGGAAATGTTTTTTATTTCATTACAGATATTGTATTTTTTAGTTCTGGAATTGCCACTTGATTGCCATCTCTATTTCTGTGTTGAGATTTTACAAGCTTTTCATTCATTAGAAGTTTAATTTCCTTTATTTCTTGAGCATACTTACATACTTATAATATTTAAAGTCCTTGCCTGCCATTTCTAACATCTGGGTCATCTTGGGGTTGGTCCCTCCTTGTTGATTTCTCTCTTGATCATGGGTCACATTTTCCTGCTTCTTATATGTCATATGTAAGTAATTTGGGATTGTAGCTTGGACATTGTGAAGGATATATTATAAATATTTTGGATTCTGTTAAATTTATCTGAAAGTTGTTGATTTGTTTGTTGTAGCAAACAATTGATCTGGGAAGGAAGGAAGGAAGGAAGGGAGAGAAAGAAAGAGAGAGTGAGAAAGAAAGAAAGAGCCAAACTGAACTTCTAGAATTTAAAAATTCACTGCAGGAATATCAAAATACAGTTGGAAGCCTTAAGAACAGACTAAACCAAGCTGAGGAAAGAATTTTAGAGGTCAAAGACTGGTCCTTTGAATTAATCCAGTCATATAAAAATAAAGAAAAAAGAATTTTTAAAAAATGAACCAGACCTCCAAGAGATAAGGGATTAAAAAAGACCAAACCTACAATTCATTGGCATTCCTGAGAGACAGTAGGCAACTTAGAAAATGTATTTGAGGATAGAGCCTGTGAAAATTTCCCCAGTCTTGCTAGAGAGGTCAACATGCAAATTCAAGAAATTTAGAGAACTCCTGTGAGATACTACACAAGATGACCATTCCCAAGACACAAAATCATTAGACTTTCCAACTTCAATGTGAAAGAAAAATCTTAAAGACAGCTAGAGATAAAGTTGGGATCTCTTACAAAGGGAACCCCATTGGGTTATCAGCAGACTTTTCAGCAGAAATCTTACAAGCCAGAAGAGATT
Organism: Pongo abelii; assembly: GCF_028885655.2. Taxonomy (NCBI): domain Eukaryota; kingdom Metazoa; phylum Chordata; class Mammalia; order Primates; family Hominidae; genus Pongo; species Pongo abelii. The sequence goes on from NC_071997.2 coordinate 28,014,860, forward strand.
TGGGGCCTGTTTTCAGTATCCGTAAAGAAAAGAAATTCCAATAAAGAATTTAGATATACAATCATGTCATCTGCAAACAGGGACAATTTGACTTCCTCTTTTCCTAATTGAATACCCTTTATTTCCTCCTCCTGCCTCATTGCCCTGGCCAGAACTTCCAACACTATGTTGAATAGGAGTGGTGAGAGAGGGCATCCCTGTCTTGTGCCTGTTTTCAAAGGGGATGCTTCCAGTTTTTGCCCATTCAGTATGATATTGGCTGTGGGTTTGTCATAGATGGCTCTTATTATTTTGAGATACATCCCATCAATACCTAATTTATTGAGAGTTTTTAGCATGAAGGGATGTTGAATTTTGTCAAAGGCCTTTTCTGCATCTATTGAGGTAATCATGTGGTTTTTGTCTTTGGTTCTGTTTATATGATGGATTACATTTATTGATTTGCATATGTTGAACCAGCCTTGCATCTCAGGGATGAAGCCCACTTGATCATGGTGGATAGGCTTTTTGATGTGCTGCTGGATTCAGTTTGCCAGTATTTTATTGAGGATTTTTGCATCGATGTTCATCAAGGATATTGGTCTAAAATTCTCTTTTTTGGTTTTGTCTCTGCCAGCCTTTGGTATCAGGATGATGCTGGCCTCATAAAATGAGTTAAGCAGGATTCCCTTTTTCTATTGATTGGAATAGTTTCAGAAGGAATGGTACCAGCTCCTCTTTGTACCTCTGGTAGAATTCGGCTGTGAATCCATCTGGTCCTGTACTTTTTTTGGTTGGTAAGCTATTGATTATTGCCTCAATTTCAGAGCCTGTTATTGGTCTCTTCAGAGATTCATCTTCTTCCTGGTTTAGTCTTGGGAGGATGTATGTGTCCAGGAATTTATCCATTTTTTCTAGATTTTCTAGTTTATTTGCGTAGAGGGGTTTATAGTATTCTCTGATGGTAGTTTGTATTTCTGTGGGATCGGTGGTGATATCCCCTTTATCATTTTTTATTGTGTCTATTTGATTCTTCTCTCTTTTCTTCTTTATTAGTCTTGCTAGTGGTCTATCAATTTTGTTGATCTTTTCAAAAAACCAGCTCCTGGATTCATTGATTTTTTGAAGGGTTTTTTGTGTCTCTGTTTCCTTCAGTTCTGCTCTGATTTTAGTTATTTCTTGCCTTCTGCTAGCTTTTGAATGTGTTTGCTCTTGCTTTTCTAGTTCCTTTAATTGTGATGTTAGGGTGTCGATTTTAGATCTTTCCTGCTTTCTCTTGTGGGCATTTAGTGCTATAAATTCCCCTCTACACACTGCTTTGAATGTGTCCCAGAGATTCTGGTATGTTGTGTCTTTGTTCTCGTTGGTTTCAAAGAACATCTTTATTTCTGCCTTCATTTCATTATTTACCCCGTAGTCATTCAGGAGCAGGTTGTTCAGTTTCCATGTAGTTGAGCGGTTTTTAGTGAGTTTCTTAATCCTGAGTTCTAGTTTGATTGCACTGTGGTCTGAGAGACAGTTTGTTATAATTTCTATTCTTTTACATTTGCTGAGAAGTGCTTTACTTCCAACTATGTGGTCAATTTTGGAGTAGGTGTGGTGTGGTGCTGAAAAGAATGTATATTCTGTTGATTTGGGGTGGGGAGTTCTGTAGATGTCTATTAGGTCTGCTTGGTGCAGAGCTGAGTTCAATTCCGGTGTGTCCTTGTCAACTTTCTGTCTTGTTGATCTGTTTAATGTTGACGGTGGGGTGTTAAAGTCTCCCATTATTATTGTGTGGGAGTCTAAGTCTCTTTGTAGGTCACTAACGACTTGCTTTATGAATCTGGATGCTCCTGTATTGGGTGCATATATATTTAGGATAGTTAGCTCTTCTTGTGGAATTGATCCCTTTACCAAACCCCATCGTCTCAGCCCCAAATCTCCTCAAGTTGATAAGCAACTTCAGCAAAGTCTCAGGATACAAAATCAATGTACAAAAATCACAAGCATTCTTATACACCAATAACAGACAAACAGGAGCCAAATAATGAGTGAACTCCCATTCACAATTGCTTCAAAGAGACTAAAATACCTAGGAATCCAACTTACAAGGGACGTGAAGGACCTCTTCAAGGAGATCTACAAACCACTGCTCAATGAAATAAAAGAGGATACAAACAAATGAAAGAACATTCCATGCTCATGGGTAGGAAGAATCAATATCGTGAAAATGGCCATACTGCCCAAGGTAATTTATAGATTCAATGCCATCCCCATCAAGCTACCAATGACTTTCTTCACAGAATTGGAAAAAACTACTTTAAAGTTCATATGGAACCAAAAAAGTGCCTGCATTGCCAAGTCATTCCTAAGCCAAAAGAACAAAGCTGGAGGCATCACGCTACCTGACTTCAAACTATACTAGAAGGCTACAGTAACCGAAACACCATGGTACTGGTACCAAAACAGAGGTATACACCAATGGAACAGAACAGAGGCCTCAGAAATAATGCTGCATATCTACAACCATCTGATCTTTGACAAACCTGACAAAACAAGAAATGGGGAAATGATTCCCTATTTAATAAACGGTGCTGGGAAAACTGGCTAGCCATATGTAGAAAGCTGAAACTGGATCCCTTCCTTACACCTTATACAAAAATTAATTCAAGATGGATTAAAGACTTAAATGTTTGACCTAAAACCATAAGAACCCTAGAAGAAAACCTAGGCAGTACCATTCAGGACATAGGCATGGGCAAGGACTTCATATCTTTTTAGACATGGTCTTTTTAGACCGAAAGCAATGGCAACAAAAGCCAAAATTGACAAATGGGATCTAATTAAACTAAAGAGCTTCTGCACAGCAAAAGAAACTACCATCAGAGTGAACAGGCAACCTACAGAATGGGAGAAAATTTTTGCAATCTATCATCTGACAAAGGGCTAATATCCAGAGTCTACAATGAACTCAAACAAATTTACAAGAAAAAAAAACAACCCCATCAAAAAGTAGGTGAAGGATATGAACAGACACTTCTCAAAAGAAGATATTTATGCAGCCAAAAGACACACGAAAAAATGCTCATCGTCACTGGCCATCAGAGAAATGCAAATCAAAACCACAATGAGATACCATCTCACACCAGTTAGAATGACGATCATTAAATGTCAGGAAACAACAGGGGCTGGAGAGGATGTGGAGAAATAGGAACACTTTTACACTGTTGGTGGGACTGTAAACTAGTTCAACCATGTGGAAGTCAGTGTGGCGATTCCTCAGGGATCTAGAACTAGAAATACCATTTGACCCAGCCATCCCATTACTGGGTATATACCCAAAGGATTATAAATCATGCTGCTATAAAGAAACATGCACACGTATGTTTATAGCAGCCCTATTCACAATAGCAAAGACTTGGAACCAACCTAAATGTCCAACAACGATAGACTGCATTAAGAAAATGTGGCACACATACACCATGTAATACTATGCAGCCATAAAAAATGATGAGTTCGTGTCCTTTGTAGGGACATGGATGAAACTGGAAACCATCATTCTCAGCACACTATTCGCAAGGACAAAACACCAAACAGCGCATGTTCTCTCTCATAGGTGGGAATTGAACAATGGAGAACACCTGGACACAGGAAGGGGGAACATCACACTCTGGGGACTGTTGTGGGGTGGGGGGAGGCGGGAGGGATAGCTTTAGGAGATATACCTAATGCTAAATGACGAGTTAATGGGTGCAGCACACCAACATGGCACTTGTATACATATGTAACAAACCTGCACGTTGTGCACATGTACCCTAAAACTTAAAGTATAATAATAATAAAATAAAATAATAAAAATAAAAATAAAATAAAAAACAAGTAAAAACCTCACAGCAGCTTATGTTAATTTTTCAAACAAAAAAATCATGTATTCACAAATTACCCAAAATACTTTTTTTACTGTTTACCTGACATCTGAAGTAAAATGCAGAATAAAATAAACTTCTCACCAATAGTTAAAAAAAAAAAAAGAATACTCTGCCAAACTAAACTTCATATATGAAGGAGAAATAAAATCTTTTTCAGATCAGCAAATGCTAAAGAAATGTGTTACTTCTAGACCAGCCTTACACAAGGTCCTTAAGGGAGTTCTCAACATGGAAACAAAGGAATGATATCTGCCAGCACAAAAACACAGTTAAGCCCAGAAACATACGTAGCCTAGAGATCCTCTAAAGCAACTACATAATTGAGGCTACAAAGCAATCAGCTAAGAGCATCATGACAAGATCAAACCTCACATATCAATATTAACCTTTCGTTAATTGTCTAAAGTGCCCCACTTAAACGGCACAGAGTGGCAAGTTGGATAAGTAAGCAAAACCCAACTGTCTACTGTCTTCAAGAGACTCATCTCACATGTAACAACACCCATAGGCTCAAAATAAAGGAATGGAAAAAGATCTATCACACAAATGGAAAACTAAAATGAGCAGGAGTCTTTATATATTCTGTTTTATCAGATAGAACAGACTTTAAACCAACAACAGTAAGAAAGGACAAAGAAGGAAATTACATAATGATAAAGGATTCAATTCCACAAGAAGACCTAACTATTCTAAATATATTTGCACTCAACATTAGAGCACCTAGATTCATTAAAAAGTACTTCTAGACCTACAAAAAGACTTAGAGAGCCAGACAATAATAGTAGGGTACTTCAACACCCCCGCTGATGGCATTAAACAAATCATCAAGGCAGAAAACTAATGAAGAAATTCTGGACTTAAAACTACACTTGACCAATTGGACCTAATATCAATCTAGAGAATACTCTGTCCAAAATCACAGAATACACATTTTTCTTGTTTGCACACAGAACATACTCTTAAGACCAACCACATCAGCCATAAAGCAAGCCTCATAAAATTAAAAAAGAATCAAAATCTGTCCAGGTGTGGTGGCTTGCACCTGTAATCCCAGCACTTTGGGAGGCTGAGGTGGGTGGATCACATGAGGCCAGGAGTTTGAGAACAGTCTGGCCAACATGGCAAAACCCCATCTCTACTAAAAATACAAATATTAGCCAGGTGTGGTGGCACAAGCCTGGAGCCCCCGCTACTTGGGAGGCTGAGGCACAAGAATCACTTGAACCCAGGAGGTGGAGGTTGCAGTGAGCCAAGATTGCACCACAGCACTCCAGCCTGGGCTATAGAGTCTTCAAAAAAAAAAAAAAAGAATCATAATCATATGAAGCATACTCTCAGACCACAGTGGAATAAAAATGAAATCAATACGAAGAAGATCTCAAAACCACACCATTACATGGAAATTAAATAACTGCTCCTGAATGACTTTTGGGCAGATAATGAAATTAAGGCAGAAATAAAACAAATTCTTTGAAATTAATGAAAACAGAGATACAACATACCAAAATCTCTAGGATGCAGCAAAAGCAGTTTAAGAGGAAAAATCGTAGTGCTAAGTGCGTACATCAAGAAGTTAGAAAGATCTCAAATTAAGAATCTAACATCACACCTAGAGGAACTAGAGATACAAGAACAAACAAACCCCAAAGCTAGCAGAAGAAATCACTAAAGCCAGAGCAGAATGGAATGAAATTGAGACCAAAAATCCATACAAAAGATCAACAAAAGCTTGAAAGCTTGAAACCTTGAAAGGAAACATTGGTTCCTTGAAAGGATAAACGTGACTGATGAACTTCGAAAGGTAACCTTGGTTCCTTCAAAGGATAAACATGATTGATGAACCACTAGCTAGATTAACAAAGAAAAAAAAAGATCCAAATAAGCACAATTAGAAATGACAAAGGTGACATTACAACTGATCCCACAGAAATACAAAAGATACTCAGAGACCATTATGAACAAATCTATGCACATCAATTAGAACATCTAGAGGAAATAGATAAATTCCTGGAAACACACAACCTCCCAAGATTGAATTGGAAATAAAATGAAACCCTGAACAGACCGATAATGAGTTCTGAAATGGAATTAGTAATAAAAGAAAAAAAACGTAACAAACAAAAAATTCCCTGGCCCAGATGGATTCACAATCAAATTCTACCAGACATACAAATCCTCAACAAACTAGGCATTGAAGGAACATACCTCAAAATACTAAGAGCCATCACTGACAAACTCACAGCCAACATCATACTGAATAGGCAAAAGTGGGAAGCATTCCCCTTGAGAACTGGATCAAGACAAGTGTGCCCACTCTCACCACTCCTATTCAACATAGTACCAGAAGTCCTAGCCAGAGCAATCAGGCAAGATAAATAAATAAAAGGCACTCAAATAGGAAAAGAAGAAGCTAAACTATCTCTCTTCATGGATGATATGATTCTGTATCTAGGAAACCCTAAACTGGAAGACAGCTAGAACTGATAACTTCATTAAAGTTTCAAGATACAAAATCAGTGTACAAAAGTCAGTAGCATTTCTATACACCAATAACGTTCAAACTGAGAGCCAAATCAGGAATAAAATCCCAATTATAATAGCCACAAAAATATTTTAAAATCTAGGAATACACTTAGTAAAGGAGGTGAAAGACCTCTACAAGGAGAAATACAAAACACTGCTGAAAGAAATTATAGATGATACAAACAAATGGAAAAACATCCATGCTTTTGGATTGGAAGAATCAATATTGTTAAAGCAGTCTACAGATTTAACACTATTCCTATCAAACTACCAACATCATTTTTCACATAATTAGAAAAAAAAAACTATTGTAACCCAAACGGAGGCTGAATAGCCAAAGTAATCCTAAGCCAAAAGAACAAAGCCAGAGGCATCACATTACCTGATTTCAAACTATATTACAAGGCTACAATAATCAAAACAACATGGTACTGGTATTAAAACAGACACATAGACCAATGGAACAGAACAGAGAACCTAGAAATAAAGCCACACATCTGCAACCATCTGATCTTTGACAGGTGACAAAAATAAGCAATGGGGAAAGCACTCCCTATTCAATAATTGGTCCTGGGATAAATGGCTAGCCATATGCAGAAGAATGAAACTGGACCCCTACATTTCACCATATAAAAAAATGAACTCAAGATGAATTAAAAACTTAAATGTAAGACCTCAAACTATAGAAATCCTAGAAGAAAACCTGAGAAATACCCTTCTTGATGATGGCTTTGGGAAAGAATTTATGGTTAAGTCCTCAAAAGCAATTACAACAAAAACAAAACTTGGCAAATGGGACCTAATTAAACTAAAGAGCTTCTGCACAGCAAAAGAAACTATTAACAGAGTAAACAGACAACAGAATGGGAGAAAGTATTCACAAACTGTGCATCTGGCAAAGGTCTAATATCCAGGATCTATAAGGAACTTAAGCAAACCAACAAGTAAAACACAACCCCATTAAAAAGTGAGCAAAGGACATGAACAGACACTTCTCAAAAGAAGATTTACAAGCAACTAACAAACATATGAAAAAATGCTCATCATCACTAATCATCAGAGAAATGCAAATCAAAACCACACTGAGATACCATCTCACACTATGGCTATTTCAAAGTTTTAAAAATAAATGCTGGCAAGGCTGCGGAGAAAAGGGAATGCTTGTACACTGTTGGTGGGAATGTAAATTAGCTCAGTCACTAGGGAAAGCAGTTTGGAGATTTCGCAAAGAACCAAAAAATAGAACTACCATTCAACCCAGCAATCCCATTACTGGATATACACCCAAAGGAAAATAAATCATTCTGCCAAAAAGACACATGCACCCATATGTTCATCACAGCACTATTCACAATAGCAAAGACGTGGAATCAATGTAGGTGCCCACTAATGGTGGATTGGATAAGTAAAATGTGGTGCATCATCAAAAAGCTTATCCACCACGACCAAGTCGGCTTCATACCTGGAATGCAAGGCTGGTTCAACATACGCAAATCAATAAACATAATCCATCATATAAACAGAACCAACGACAAAAGCCACATGATTATCTCAATAGATGCAGGAAAGGCCTTCAACAAAATTCAATGGCCTTTCATGCTAAAAACTCTCAGTAAACTAGGTATTGATGGAACGTATCTCAACATAATAAGAGCTATTTTTGACAAACCCACAGACAATATCATACTGAATGGCCAAAAACTGGAAGCATTCCCTTTGAAAACTGGCACAAGACAAGGATGCCCTGTCTCACCACTCCTATTCAACGTCTTATTGGAAGTTCTGGCCAGGGCAATCAGGCAGGAGAAAGAAATAAAGGTATTCATATAGGAAGAGAGGAAGTCAAATTGTCTCTGTTTGCAGATGAGATGATTGTATATTTAGAAAACCCCATCATCTCAGCCCAAAATCTTCTTAAGCTGATAAGCAATTTCAGCAGTCTCGGGATACAAAATCAATGTGCAAAAATCACAAGCATTCCTATACACCAATAACAGACAAACAGAGAGCCAAATCATGAGTGAACTCCCATTCACAGTTGCTACTAAGAGAATAATAAAATACCCAGGAGTCCAACTTACAAGGGATGTGAAAGACCTCTTCAAGGAGAACTACAAACCACTGCTCAAGGAAATAAGAGAGGACACAAACAAATGGAAAAACATTCCATACTCATGGCTAGGAAGAATCAAGATTGTGAAAATGGCCTTAGTGCCCAAAATATTTTATAGATTCAATGCTATCCCCATCAAGCTACCAATGACTTTCTTCACAGAATTAGAAAAAACTTCTTTACATTTCATATGGAACCAAAAAAGAGCCTGCATAGCCAAGACAATCCTGGGCAAGAAGAACAAAGCTGGAGGCATCATGCTACCTGACTTCAAACTTTACTACAAGTCTACAGTAACCAAAACAGCATGGGACTGGTACCAAAACAGAGATATAGACCAATGGAACAGAACGGAGGCCTCAGAAATAACACCACACATCTACCACAATCTGATCTCTGACAAACCTGAAAAAAACAAGAAATAGGGAAAGGATTCCTATTTTATAAATAGTGTTGGGAAAACTGGCTAGCCATATGCAGAAAACTGAAACTGGACCCCTTCCTTACACCTTTTACAAAAATCAACTCAAGATGGATCAAAGACTTAAATGTAAGACCTAGGACCATAAAAAATCCTAGAAGAAAACCTTGGCAATACCGTTCAGGACATAGGCATGGGCAAAGACTTCATGACTAAAACACCAAAAGCAATGGCAACAAAAGCCAAAATTGACAAATAGGATCTAATTAAACTAAAGAGCTTCTGAACAGCAAAAGAAACTATCATCAGAGTGGACAGGCAACCCACAGAATGGGAGAAAATTTTTGCAATCTATCCATCTGACAAAGGGCTAATATCCAGAATCTACAATGAGCTTAAACAAATTTACAAGAAAAAAGCAAACAACCCCATCAAAAAATGTGCAAAGGATATGAACAGACACTTCTCAAAAGAAGACATTTATGCAGTCAACAGACATATGAAAAAATGCTCATCATCACTGGTCATTAGAGAAATGCAAATCAAAACCACAATGAGATACCATCTCATGCCAATTAGAATGGCAATCATTAAAAAGTCAGGAAACAACAGATGCTGGAGAGGTTGTGGAAAAATAGGAATGCTTTTACACTGTTGGTGGGAGTGTAAATTAGTTCAACCATTGTGGAAACGGTGTGGCGATTCCTCAGGGATCTAGAACTAGAAATACCATTTGACCCAGCAATCCCATTACTAGGCATATATACCCAAAGGATTATAAATCATTCTATGATAAAGACACATGCACACGTATGTTTATTGCGGCACTATTCACAATAGCAAAGACTTGGAACCAACCCAAATGTCCATCAATGATAGACTAGATTAAGAAAATGTGGCATATAGCTGGGCACGGTGGCTCACACCTGTAATCCCAGCACTTTGGGAGGCTGAGGTGGGCAGATCACGAGGTCAGGAGATCAAGACCATCCTGGCTAACATGGTGAAACCCCATCTCTACTCAAAATACAAAAAATTAGCTGGGCGTGGTGGCGGGTGCCTGTAGTCCCAGCTATGTTGGGAGGCTGAGGCAGGAGAATGGCATGAACCCGGGAGGCGGAGCTTGCAGTGAGCTGAGATCGAGCCACTGCACTCCAGCCTGGGCGACAGAATGAGACTGTCTCAAAAAAAAAAAAAGAAAGAAAATGTGGCATATATACACCATGGAATACTGTGCAGCCATAAAAAAGGATGAGTTCATGTCCTTTGTAGGAACATGGATGAAGCTGAAAACCATCATTCTCAGCAAAGTATCACAAGATCAGAAAACTAAACACCGCATGTTTTCACTCATTAAGTGGGAGTTGAACAATGAGAACACATGGACACAGAGAGGGGAACATCACACACTGGGGCCTGTGGGGGCTGGGGGGCTAGGGGAGGGATAACATTAGGAGGAATACCTAATGTAGGTGATGGGTTGATGGGTGCAGCAAACCACCATGGCACGTGTATACCTATGTAACAAAACTGCACATTCTGCACATGTAAGCCATAACTTAAAGTATAATATTAAAAAAAGAAAGAAAATATGGTGCATATACACCATGGAATACTATGCAGCTATAAAAAAAGAACAAAATCATGTCCTTTGCTGCAACATGGATGCAGCTGGAGGCCATAATTCTAAGAGAACTAATGCAGAAAGAGAAAACCAAATACTGCATGTTCTCACTTATAAGTAAGAGCTAAATATTGGGTACACATGGACATAAAGATGGGAACAAGAGACAGGAGATTATAAGTGGGGTGAAGTAGGGAGGAGCGCAAGGGTTGAAAAACTACCTATTGGGTACTATGCTCACTACCTAGATGATGGGTTCAATTGTACTCCAAACCTCAGCATCATGCAATGTACCCTTGTACAAGTCTGCACAAGTACCCACTGAATCTAAAATAAAAGTTGAAAAAAAAAACCACATTAGGTTAATTAAGAAGAGAATGGAGAAAGGCAGAGGGCAGGTCTTAGCATGGTAGAAAATTTTACACAGCAATTAAGAAATAAGGTGCTTGGCCAGGTGCAGTGGCTCACGCCCGTAATCCCAGCACTTTGGGAGGCTGAGGTGAGTGGATCACCTGAGGTCAGGAGTTCGAGACCAGCCTGGCCAACATGGTGAAACCCCATCTCTACTAAAAATACAAAAAAAAAAAAGAAAAAGAAAAAGAAAACACCTGGGCGTGGTGGTGGCACATGCCTATAGTCCCGGCTACCTGGGAGGCTGAGGCAGGAGAATCACTTGAACCTGGGAGATGGAGGTTGAAGTGAACCGAGATCACGCCATTGGACTCCAGCCTGGGCAACAAGAGTGAAGCTGCATCTCAAAAAAAAAAAAGAAGAAAGAAAGAAAGAAAGAAAGAAGGTATGTAAAGCAAATATGCAAATATTGACAGAAGCAAAAAAAGAAGAAAAAGAAAGAGGTGTCGTGGGACTTGTCCCAGGAGGGTGGAAAGCTTTAGATGGTTATTAAGAAATGGGATGAATAAAATGAATATTGATGGATTAAAACAAAGGATTTAACACAGCACTACCAAAGGTTGAGCAGGCCCAAGGGAACCCCTGCTGGTCCCGCAATATTAAAGGGTTCCAAATAAGCCTGCTCTATTTACTCCAGTTTGGAGAAATTTAAAAAGCCAAAGGCAAAGTTTATCATGAGAAACCTGACCAGCAATCACTGTGACAGTTGTTAGCAGGTTCATCAAGATGAAGATTGACAAAAGGGTCACAGTCCCTTGGCTCTACCCCTTCTCAGTGAAGACCCAAAGCCTTATGCACATCAGTAGGTAAAATGGTCAGCGGTGGGGGCACTGTGGAGAAAAGGTTACTGGGACTCGATACGGGAGCCCCCAGCACTGTGGTACCAAAACCCATTGATGAAGCCCTGAGGCAGGCTGCAGTTAGAATGAGGGAACCGTAAAAGGTAAGGGTTGATAGGATCATGAAAGGTGGAATGTTTAAACAGACTTTAGGTAAAGCTGTGTGTCCTTTACCTGAATGTTTTATGGGAATGGATATTACATCCGGCTGGGGAACACTTTTTTTTTTTGAGATGGAGTCTCGCCCTGTTGCCCAGGCTGGAGTGCAGTTGCACGATCTCGGCTCACTGCAACGTCTGCTTCCCGGGTTCAAACGATTCTCCTGCCTCAGCCTCCCCAGTAGCTGGGATTACAGGTGTGCGCCACCATGCCCAGCTAATTTTTGTATTTTTAGTAGAGACGGGGTTTCACCATATTGGCTAAGCTAATCTCAAACTATTGACCTCAGGTGATCCACCCACCTCAACCTCCCAAAGTGCTGGGATTACAGGCGTGAGCCACCAAGTCTGGCCTAACACTTCTTTATACCTAGTATTGTAACACCAAAACCTGTTAATTAAGTCCTAATGGAGGCCGAAGTTAGGAATGTAGTGGTTGATGGAATTAAAGTCTGTAGGCGAATTGGTGTTTTTCAGCAGGCTTCATGAGAAGTGCTTGCGTGCGTCTCTTACCTGATTGTATTATGGGAATGGACATTGTGTCTGCGTGGGGAATGTTTCCCCTACCTAGCATTGTAAAACAGAAGGCATCACAGTGCACAGCACTTCAATCATCTGTGTGGAGAGCGTTCTTAGAGGTCAGCAGTGTGGAAGCTGAGGCTTCCTCCCCTTGCTTCCCCTGCACCACGCTGCAGAGGCCAAACACCTGTTTCTTATTAGGTCACAGTTCTCTCAGCAGTTGAGGCATTAATGGCAAAGAAAAAGAAAGGATGAGAATATAATCATGAATAAGTCTAGCAAGGGAAATATTTTTAGGTGTTTTCATTATTTTTTATTTTTTATTTTTTTGCTCTGGAAACTGTTAGTCCAAACTGCACCATTTTGTAAGCCCCCCAGCCATTTCACAGACCTTGGTCAAAGTGAAACATTCCACAGGGGTTCGGGCTGTGACAAACAGCCTGCCCAACCGCCTGACTCTCTTATTATATTCTGCTGGAAGAAAGTGTAAGGAACCTCACACTGCACCGGAACAGGCACCAAACTGCCTAATCATGGGAACATGTTATCAACATTTTCCCAGGCAGCAGGCCATGCCCCATGTTCCAGACTCCTCCCACCCAGCCTATAATTGCCCCAGCCTGTAAGCAGCAATGGGCATTGGCATTAAGCTGCAGGTCTTATGCTGGACATAAAGCCTGCATTTGCTGTAGAGCCACCACTCTCTCTCTTTGTGTCTTTCTTTAACCCTCACCTTCCCTTCAAAACCCAACAAAAACTATTTATAAGACAATTTTTCTTCATCCTCCAGTAAGAACCTAATTTTTTGTTTGTTTGTTTTGGTTTGGTTTTGGGGTTTTTTTGTTTGTTTGAGACAAGGTTTTACTGTGTTGTCCAGGCTGAAGTGAAGTGGTGCAATCATGACTCACTGCAGCCTCGACCTCCCCGGGCTCAGGTGATTCTCCCTACTCAACCTCCTAAGTAGCTGGGATTGCAGGCATGTGCTACCATGCCTGGGTAATTTTTGTATTTTTTATAGAGATAGGGTTTTACCATGTTGCCCATGCTGATCTTGAACTCCTGGGCTCAAGCAATCCTCCTGTGTTGGCCTCCCAAAGTGCTGGGATTACAGGTGTGAGCCACCATGCCTGGCCTAAGAACCTAGTTTTTGGACAACTATAAAAGTGCTGTTTTACATAATAGGATGTAGACATGTAATAATTCATAACACCTGAAGGGGGCACAGGCAAAAAATATAAAGAAAATTGAGAATGACTGGATATTATATCTAATGGTGCCACATTTGTGTCTAACATCTTTGACATTGTTCTCAGCAAATCCCTGGGAATCAGCTGTTGAGCTAGATGGAGATGGGAAGAGGATAAAGACTGAGATAGTTGGCTGGGCACGGTGGCTCATGCCTGTAATCCCAGCACTTTGGGAGGCCAAGGAAGATGGATCACCTGAGGTCAGGAGTTCGAGACCAGCCTGACCAACATGGAGAAACCCCGTCTCTACTAAAAATACAAAAAAAAAAAAAAAAATTAGCCGGGCATGGTGTTGCATGCCTGTAATCCCAGCTACTTGGGATGCTGAGGCAGGAGAATCGCTTGAACCCGGGAGGCAGAGGTTGTGGTGAGCCAAGATTGCACCATTGCACTCCAGCCTAGGCAACAAGAGCAAAATTCCATCAAAAAAAAAAAAAAGACTTGGATAGTTGTATTATATCTATTAATTCTAACAGGTTGTGGAGAAGCTTGGCATGAAAATCATGAGGCATAATGAAGTTTGTGTGTTATTTCCAGATTGTTCTTACCATGTTGTTAAGTCATAGATGAAAACAAGCAATGTTTGAAGGATAGTCCCAACCTCCAGGTGTACCTAATCCTGATGAAGCCGATGCTGTTAGCACCCTCCCATATCCCTGAGCCTTTTAGAATTTTCAGTTGATTTCCAACTGCCAGTATTTGTACCTCTGTACCTGCAGCCCCTTTTCCTTGGAAATGTGTGTTGCTTATTTGCAAGGCAAACCAGAGTAGCAAAGAATTAACACCCCCAAAGCCCTACAGGCAGATCCCTCAGCCAACAGCTCTCAGGAGTTGATGTATAAATTCCCCAGCTCCTTGTATCTTGGGCAGAATAATTCTATGGTGTGGGTTTTGCACCATTCCTAGCAGTTTTCCTGCAAGGTAGAGCTCAGGTGCCCACTGTGGTAGCTGGCTCGATGACACATTTTATTGGCTGTCCTACTGTCCCTGTATCATCCAGCCACCTCATACCAGCGTTCCAAAATAAACTACCCACACTGGAATCGTTTCCTCAAGTTCTGCTTCTGGGGAACCAAACTAAGACAACTTGAATGTGAGGTCTCCCACGGGACATCTCTTGCATCCTAGTCATAAAGAGAACACTGGGGGAATACATTCAGGGAACACGTGAGCATACTATTTCTTGTTTTTCAAATTACCTGAAAGTTATCTCACCTAGATGTACTTTATTGTTGAAGTAGTGACATTGAAGGGGCTAGTGATTAGATGAAGTTCATGCATGTGAGGGAAAGCCCAAAATAAATCATTCCTAAGCAAAGTGAACATCTGAAGAGCATCCTGGATGGCCCACATGCAAGGAGGATAATAAAAATATTTAACACCTGGTACAGCATAGGCCTCAACCAGTCATAGAAGCTACCAGCCTACCTGCTAAGGGCCTGCCACACAAACTGACCATTGGCCCTGCCCGCTGAAACAAGGATTCCTGGTGCTGCCTGGGTCAAATCTTCAGGCTGGGTTGAGAGGTCAGTGGGCAAAGAAGGATTTACTTGGCTTTCTCCAATGGGGCTCTGAGGCAGATGCATATGATTTTGAGTCCTTCTCAGAAACAGAAGTGATGGACTGAAACATTCATTGAACATCTCCAAAGGGAGTTAAAGGCCCAGCAGGGCCACATCATCACACGTCCACTTTACACTCCAACATGTTATCACTTGTGTCCTCTCCTGACTATGGAAGTAAAGGCCACAAACAGCACACAGTTTCCTTCCAGAGAGTTGTCTCTTCTCCGTTGTGGGTAGTGTTAGCAAGACCAAGGTAGCAAAATAGCCAAGGGGTAGGTGTGTATGTGACCCAAGATAAATAGCTCCGAGCCTCTCCTGGCACTATGAAAGTAACGCAGAATGATGACATAATCAGAAAATGGTGTTTGGAGTACATATATGAGGATATTGGTGAGGGTGCTAATTCATTCACTTACTAGGGATGCTGTAAGGTATGGTTCACCCATTCCTGCTATCCAGACCCCAGAGTTGCCTGGTGTCTCTTCATCTCCTTGACCCTCTTAGTTGGTTCTGTTAGCCTTCCAGTAATTTCCTTTTATTGCTTAAAATTTCTATAAGTGGTTACTTTTGCTTGCAACCAAAGAACCATAATTGCTTTGGGTCCTGCATGCTTATCTTCAGCCATGTTTTGTGAGGGGTGGACCCCGTGAAAGAAAGCGTGTGGCAGCAACTGCTGAAAATAAGAAAAGCCAGTCCCTGGATCTTCACAAACAAAAGAAAACACAGGAGGTTGCTGTGGGTTTGAAGGACTTGGTGTATCTAACTTGAATGACAGCTTCACCTCAGTTGGCTTTCAGTTTCCTATGAAGCTAGAATTCCATCCCTACTTCCTCCATTGTCCCATGGATTGGCTGGCTTACGAGTCAGGAACTTCTCATAAGCAAAGCCTCAGGGCTTTGGGCAGATACTGGAAAAAGGACAAAGTCTTGGGTAAGGCTTTCTTAACTTGTTAGCAATTCTGGTAGACAGGGAGTAGGTTGGCATTGGAATCACGGGCTAAAATGAAGCCTGGCTGGAATACCTAGGGGCCACTTGCCATGATATTCACATTTACTACAAAGTAATTATATATATGTCTATGTCCATTTCCTGGAAACCATACTGTGAACTGGATGGATTTCTTTTATTTTTCTTTCCTTTTTTCAATGCTTATTTTCATTCATAAAATTGGGAAATGTATTTTCTTTCATGATTTTAATCATTTCTTTGCCAGTGTTGAATACAACACATTCACATAAAACTCTCAAAGGCGGCCATCTGAGCACTCTGCCAGCCTGGCCCATCCACAGAGCTTTGCCTAGAAGCTTTGTCTTTTATAGAACTTAGCTCGAGCAATGATATCATTGACGAAGTCATTGTCTATGTCCGATGGGGTGGCAATCGCTTCAATTCCTGACTTGAAAGCTGAGAGACCACCTGAAATGAAACACAGAGAGTTAGGCTCAAATATTAACTTTCAGCAGAAATAAGCAATGAGCATTGCCAAGATGTTAGCTCTCCAGGCAAATCTTCCAAAGCAGGCAGTCCCAAATCCTCCTCCCTCTCTCTCCCTTTCTGAAAGGACATGCTACCCCAAGAATCACTGGGAAAATTCTAGATTGGTTTCTTTTTTTCCAAAGTCTCTGGTTTTTCTTGTTGCAAAAATCAGATTTGCTTTTTTATGTAATCCAGGCCTGGCAGAACTAGACTCCCAGTACATCCTCTGCTGAAAATGCTTGTAACATTCTCTCATTTATTCAATAATTCACTCATCTATTCACTCATTTATTCATTCAGGAAATGTTTTCAAGCAACTACTATGTGCCAGGAGAGGTGTCACACTGACTGCAAGGTACCCAAGACACACTTATTTCTTTGGGTACGTGTATATATGCATGTGTATGCTATTTTACCCTAGAATTTTATCTTTAGTAGTTATGTATGTGTTTAACATAATTGTGCTCTGCTCTGATATCCAGAGAAAAAGATGCCTGGTCCTGATCCCTGCCTTAAAGCACCTTGAAGTAGAGACTAGAAACTGTTCTGATTAAGGCCGTTAGAGTGTGGAGGACATAACATGGGCCGATAGGAGGTAAACCTAATAGGAATTGATGTGGTTGGGTGTGAAGAGAGAAGGAACCAGAGAGCCTAAGAAAGCAATCTGGTTTTCAGGCTGGGATGACTGGCTATATTATGGTGCCTCCAAGACACGTAAAATGCAGAAGAAAGAGCAAATTTATAGTGTGAGGTTAGTGAGTTAATTCCATCTGGGAGATGCTAAACTTGAGGGGGCCTGTGGTCAGCCAAGCAGAGATTTCCACTTGGATATATAGCACCTGAAGTCCCAAGAATACTCACGGAGTAACATTGTTCAGACAATTTGGAAAGTTGTTGACAGTTTCTTATAACAGGAAAAAACCTATGAGAGGTAGGCAAACAGATAGATAGATAGATAGATAGATAGATAGATGGATGGATAGATAGATAATTTTTTTTTTTTGAGAGATGGGGTCTCACTCTGTCTCCCAGGCTGGAGTGCAATGATGTAATCAATGCTCACTGCAGCCTCAACCTCCCAGGCACAAGCAATCCTCCTGCCTCAGCCTCCTGAGTAGCTGGTACTGTGTGTCACCATGCCCAGCTATTTTTTTTTTTTTTTTTGTAGAGACAGGGTCTCACTATGTTTCAAGGTATCACTCAATAGCTCAATAAGCAATGAATAAGAACCCCAACATTCTGCAGAAGGGGAAATGGAGGTTGAGGATGGAGGACCTCTCAAAGTAACTCAGTGGTTCAGGGAATGCAAATGCAGCCTCTAGACAGCTCCTCCCAGGGCCACTGCTGACCACGTGGAAATGCTCCCAGGGAGTCTGGGGTCACACTGGCCTTCAGTGGTCTCATTCATTGCTCATTTAAACAAAGTACTCAGAATACAGCCTACCTTTGAGGTGCTGAGCAACACTCCACGTGGGGAATTTTTTCTGGATTGCCTTAATTCTCTTTGTTAGAATCCCAGTGGCCTGTGAAAGGTGCTCTTTGCTGTCCCAGGCACCAACAGGGTGGTACGTTTGTTTATCAAGCTAGAAAATTCAGATAATAAAGTCAGCATCTGGATGAGGTAACACATTTTTCTGCCATTCCTAATTTCCTCTCCTGGTATTCAAGTCATAGATACCGGCCTTTATCCCCAAAGAGTCAATTCTATTGTTCTTTCTTTCATAGAGATGAGAGTCAGAGAAACAAAGTAAGGTTTGGGAGAAATGGAAATGGCACAGTTTTAGCTAAACATTCTAATATACAAAAAAAATTTTTTTTAAGTTGTTTTGAAACAAATAACACCCAAAGTCTACACATTTTTGGTAATAAATAATTATCCAGCTAATTCAGAGAAAAATTTGTTTCTAACTGGGAAGGCCAGAAGTCTGTATTTCTACAGACAATTTAAAATCGAGCCTGGAAGCAAATATCCAGATAATTTGGATCCCCTTCCTCCACTTTATCCAAAGGAACAAGTTGTTTCAAGTAGGGCTCGATTATACCACGTTTTGATCCACATGGATGAAATTTACTACTTCATGAACCCCAAGAGGACACCTGTAACAATAGTGCTGTTGATAAGATTTTCTCAGTTTTAGTGTATTACATATTATTTATTGCAAAATGGTAGTTATGAAACTCCTAAAATACTTTTTAAAAGATATCTGATAATGAATAAGCCTTGAATGAAATAAAAAGATGTGTTACAGAAATCCCAGATCAAATTATGCTAGAGTAGCCGGACACAGTGGCTCACGCTTGTAATCCCAGCACTTTGGGAGACTGAGACGGGTGGATCACCTGAGGTCAGGAGTTCAAGACCAGCCTGGCCAACAAGGTGAAATCCCATCTCTACTAAAAATACAAAAAATTAGCTGGGCATGGTGGCGTGTGCCTATAATCCCAGCTACTCAGGAGGCTGAGGGAGGAGAATCACTTGAACCCGGGAGTGGAGGCTGCAGTGAGCCGAGATCACGCCATTGCACTCCAGCCTGGGCAACAAGAGTGAAACTCCATCTCAAAAAAAAAAAAAAAAAAATTATGCTGGAGTACCTGTAGCCAGATGCCAGGGTATTTTGGGGCTTGGAAGCACTGCAAATGGATTTCTAGTTGAGGTTGAGCTTCTGTGAGGAGGGATGCAGTGGGGCTGATAGAAAGTTTCTAGCTAAATACCTGCATCAAGCCAAATTTAAGTCCCCTGTGATCCCAGCCGTCTTGCAGGACAGATCCACCGTGGCTTTCCCTGGAGATGATGGCTGCGATGACAGCAGGGTCCACGCAATGTCTCTGCCCGACTTCTTTGATCAGAGTCTGGTAAGGTTTTATGGCCCTCAAATCCATCTCAGCAAACATTTCAGAACCACGGATCCCTACGTCAATAGGAAAGAAACTGTTTTTCTGGGCATAGTAGTGTGTGCCTGAAGTCAGTCCCTGCTACACAGGAGGCTGAAACAGGAGGATCGCTTGAACCCAGGAGGAGTTTGAAACCAGCCTGGGCATCATAGTGAGAGCCCATCTCTAATTAAAAAAAAAAACAGAATTTAAAGTTAAAAAAAGAAAAGAAACTGTTTCTTCTACTTCAGAAGAAAACCATTTTTAAAAATTTGCTAAGTTAGCCACAGCCTCTGATAACTGCTAATGGCTTGGGACAACCATTCTAAGACATCCTTTTGATCTCTGACTGCAGAAACAGATCCACAACCCCCAACAGGTGCCGCTTCTGCTCTGTTTCTCCTTCAAATTGCTCATGCCTGGAATCCCAGCACTTTGGGAGCCCGAGGTGGACAGATCCCTTGAGGTCAGGAGTTCAAGACCAGCCTGGCCAACATGGTGAAACCCTGTCTCTACCAAAAATACAAAAATTAGCTGGACTTGGCAGCAGGCACCTGTAACCCCAGCTACTCAGGAGACTGAGGCAGGAGATTCACTTGAACCTGGGAGGTGGAGGTTGTAGTGAGCCGAGATCATGCCATCACACTCCAGCCTGGGTGACAAAGCAAGACTCCATCACACACACACACACAAAATTCTGCCACACTGGTGCACTGGGAAGCCTGTTGGACTAGGAGTCAGTCAATGTATGTTTTAGCCTGGCTCTGCCACTAGCTGGCTCTGTTCTATTGGGAAGTACCCCCCTCCTTGCTGAGTCTTTGGGCTCTGATTTGTAAATTTGAGGGGTTGGGGTCTGATGTGACCTTGTGGTTGCTGCCAGCTCTGACACTCTAAAACCAGGATAACATGATGAAGATGACTTTGGAACAGTATTGCTTCAAATGTTAACGTGTAACATGAAGCAAACACAGCGGCACCACCCAAAAAACAAAGCCAGAGTCTAATATTTATTCAAGCAGTAGTTTCAACACGTGGAAATAAACACAGCTGGACAAGGTTTGGAAAGAATGGGAGTGGAAAATAAAAAGAAGCGGGTTGTTAGATTGGTCAGGATTGTGGTTTTTGCTCATTTTTAATTTTGATGCTATTGTCATAATGATGATTATACCTTTTCAAAATTAAGTGACTTCCTAAGAAAAAATCTGAAAACGATGAAAGGGGGAAAAAGCCGAACGTTTGCTCTGCTTTTCACTTACCGCAGTTCATCACACTGTTTGCATCACAAGTGGCCCCAGAGGTCTTCATGGTCATGATGTCCCCGTAGCAGCCGTGGTACAGGCGCGGATGTAGGTGAGGCTTCATTGAGTGGGTGAAGGGGTACGAGCACCTGGAAGTGCCTAGGAGGCAGAAGTGTAACTCACATGAATCCTGTGAGAAGATATTACTTGGGTTGCTGCAATAAACATCACTAAACCAAAGGCGGAAGGCCACAGACAGAACGCCCCAACTCTCTTGTTGCCATTATTTGTTCATCAGACAGAAGTTCCCCATGCCCACTCTGCTCCGACCTTTTGTTTTGTTTTGTATTAACACAGCGCTTAATCTGAAAACACTGCAAAATATTATGAAATTCATCTTTTATAGATCCTGAATGCATGTGCAGTCTTTTTTTTTTCCTTTTTTTAAGAGACAAGATCTTGCTCTGTTGTCCAGGCTGGAGTGCAGTGGCGTGATCATAGCTCGCTGCAGGCACCAACACCTGGGCTCAAACGATCCTCCCACCCCAGCCTCCTGAGTAGCTGGAACCACAGGTGCACATCACCAGGCCTGGCTTATTTTATCTTTTTGTAGAGATGGGGTTTGCTATGTTGCCCAAGCTAGTCTCAAACTTCTGGGCTCAAGCGATCCTCTCTCCTTGGCCTCCCAAAGTGCTGGGATTACAGGCACTGTATGTCAGTGCCTGTATGTCAGAATTAAAACTGACAGGTTTTTAAGCAGGAAACTTGAGAGGTTTTTTTTTTTTTTTTTTTTTTAAGATTCAGGGGGTACATGTGCAGGTTTGTTACATGGGCATATCGTGTGATGCTGAGGATTGTCCTTCTATCGATCCTTCACCCAAATAGTGAACACAGTACCTGATGTGTAGTTTTCAATCGTTGCCTCCCTCCCTCCCTTTCTCTCTCCCTCCTTCCTTTTACAGTCCCCAGTGTCTATTGTTTTGAGAGGAATTTTAAAACATTTCTGACACAAATGCTTCTGGGAATGTGAACATCTGGATTAACAATTTGACTTTGTTTAGAAAGATAAGAAAGAAGGGCACCATAACAATTTAAATATATTCTTATTTTATATCATTTACTGTGAAGTTGAGTTCCTATGTATGTCTATTTAATAAAATTAGAAGTAAAACTTGAATTTGCCAAAATAAGTCAAATCTATTCTTGTTTTTTTGTTCTGTCATTAAAAAGTGAGTTTCTGTCCAAGTCTACCTGTTACAGGAGAGGCAGAGCTTTTGCTAAAGGAGATACAAAGTTATTTTCTGTAATGTTGAAAAGTTTGTTCTAACGGTTTCAAGGACTGTTAACTTGTACCTTAAGAGTCCAAATATTTGTTATAAGACAGTACTTTGGGCTGGATGTGGTGGCTCATGCCTAGAATCCCAGCACTTTGAGAAGCTGAGGCAGGAGGATTGCTTGAGCCTAGGAGTTCGAGACCAGCCTATGCAACATGGCAAAACTCATTTCTACAAAAAATACAAAAATTAGCCTGGTGTAGTGGCACATGCCTGTAGTCCCAGCTGTGTGGGAGACTGAGACAGGAAGATTGATTGAACCTGGGAGGTCGAGGCTGCAGTGAGCTTTGATGGTGCCACTGCACTCCAGCCTGGGCGACAGAACAAGACCCTGTCTCAAATCTGGAAAAAAAAAAAAAGTATTTTGTTAAAATGTTTGATGTAAAAAAAATAGAATCTGGCTGGGCGTGGTGGCTCACACCTGTAATCCCAGCACTTTGGGAGGCCAAGGCAGGCGGATCACCTGAGGTCGGGAGTTCAAGACCAGTCTGACCAACATGGAAAAACCCATCTCTACTAAAAATACAAAATTAGCTGGGCGTGGTAGTGCATGCCTGTAATCCCAGCTACTCAGGAGGCTGAGGCAGAAGAATCACTTGAACCCAGGAGGAGGAGGATGCAGTGAGCCGAGATCGTGCCATTGCACTGCAGCCTGGGCAAAAAGAGCAAACCTCTGTCTCAAAAAACGAAAAAATAATAGAATCTAACCACTTCTCCCACCTCTGCTACTGCCACAGTCCCAGCCAGCATCAGTGCTCATATGGACTCCCCTAACAGCCTCCTAACTGACCTCCCTGATTCACTCTTGCAGCCCATCCCCTACCTAGTAGACAGAGTGGCCCTGTGGGAATATGCATGGGCTGCTATCAGTCTTCTCTCTTAACCTTCCAGTGGCTTTCTCCTCCTTTAGGGAAATAGCCAAGTCCATCCTGCAGCCTCCAAGACCTACTAGATCTGGCCCTCTGCTCCTGTTCCTACTTCTCTTTCCCTTTGCTCACTCTCCTCCAGCCACATTCTTCTTTGTGCTTATCCTTCAACATGCCAGGCAGGTTTCTGCCTCAAAGCCTATATGTTTGTGGTCCCTTTTGCCTAGAACGCTATTCCTCCAGGTATCTACATGATCATGCCTTCAGGTCTCTGTCCAAATATCACCTTATCAGCAGAATATATAGAGAGTTTATAGACAAAAAAAAAGAAAATGGTCCTTAAACATATAAAAGACGTTAAACCACACTCAAAAGAAGAGAAAGGCCACATTAAAACATCATTATGACAGCATTTTCCAACGCTTCTTTTTTTTTTTTTTTTTGAGACAGAGTCTTGCCCTGTCGCCCAGGCTGCAGTGCAGTGGTGCGATCATGGCTCACTGCAAGCTCCGCCTCCCGCTCCCGGGTTCATGCCATTCTCCTGCCTCAGCCTCCCCAGCAGTTGGGACTACAGGTGCCCACCATCACACCCGGCTAATTTTTTGTATTTTTAGTAGAGACGGGGTTTCACCATGTTAGCCAGGATGGTCTTGATCTGCTGACCTTGTGATCCACCCACCTTGGCCTCCCAAAGTGCTGGGATTACAGGCGTGAGCCACCGCACCTGGCTGCATTTTCCAACTCTTTAGTTGGCAAGAGCCCAAAGGTTTGGCAATACCCTCTGTGGGAGAGGTTGTGAGGAAATAGGCTGTCTCACACATTGCTGTGGAACACAGTTTTGTGATAGGCTGTTCATTCCAGCACTGTTTATAAGAACAAAGGACTGCAAACAACACAAATGTCATTAATTTAGGGACTGGTTGAGTAAGTGATGCTACGTCCACAGTGAAGTACTATGCAGCTGCAAAAGGAAAGAGTAAGACCTGTATATATTCCTGTAAAATTCTCTCCAGGAGCAAAATAGTATTTATAGAATTGTACTCTTTGTGTAAGAAAGGGGAGAAAATACAATTGTATATTTTGTGTGATTTGCTCATATTTTCAAAAGAAACAATACAAGGATGAATGAAAAACTGATAAAAATTGTTAGTTATGGAGAGAGTAAGAGGAAGGTAAAGGGAACAGGGATAGGGGATAGACTAACTATCTTTTTTAAAGTTTTTATTTTGGAACCATGTAAATGTTATCATAAATTTTAAAATTAAATCAAATAGGGAAAAATGGAATCATAAAAAAGAAAAACAAATGAACATAACTCTATAACAAATTGAAAGATTAATAAACATATAGAGGAGAATTATCTTAAGTGACTTTAAAATATATCCATATAAGTATATACCACTACATAGGAATCCATCCTATGAACATAAATAATCACAAGAAAATCTTAAATTGTATCTACTGTCTCATTATTGGTTGGTAATACTGTCATAGTTATTTTGACACTATTGTATGTAAATAAGTAATAATGCTAATGTCATTAGAACTAGGATTTTTAGTGTAAGATAGCAGAGGTACAAATATAAAACTGATGTAAAATGCTTGCATTCTTAAATATAAATGTGAAATATCTAAATGCATAGTTGTTTTTCTTTTAAAAATATATATTTTCTAGTTCCCGCCACTGAAAACACCTGAAATAAATGACAACTCCATAGCAATGGAGCACTTTTACTTCCCACACTGTGGTC
This sequence comes from Pongo abelii, assembly GCF_028885655.2. Taxonomy (NCBI): domain Eukaryota; kingdom Metazoa; phylum Chordata; class Mammalia; order Primates; family Hominidae; genus Pongo; species Pongo abelii. Next base: position 28,039,706 of record NC_071997.2, read on the forward strand.
TCTAAATACCATTTCCTGCTAACAAGAACCAGCGCTCCTCAGAATAATGGCTGATTGCTAGCCTGGGGCAGGAAATGTTCAAGCTGAACCAGGAACATCTTTTTGTGCCAGAGCTGGTCCTTATATGTTAGAGACACATCAAAAAAAAAATTTTTTTTTTTTTTTCCAGATGGAGTCTCGCTCTGTCACCGAGGCTGGAGTGCAGTGGCATGATCTCGGCTCACTGCAAGCTCTGCCTCCCAGGTTCATGCCATTCTCCTGCCTCAGCCTCCCAAGTAGCTGGGACTACAGGCGCCCGCCACCATGCCTGGCTAATTTTTTGTATTTTTAGTAGAGATGGCATATCACTGTGTTAGCCAGGATGGTCTTGATCTCTTACCTTTTGATCCGCCTGCCTCGGCCTCCCAAAGTGCAGGAATTACAGGTGTGAGCCACCGTGCCAGGCCCAAAAATTTTTACGGGTGAAATGTTTTTATCTCCCTCCCTTCCTCTCATTATTTCACTCTCTCTTCCCTTTTTCCTCTCACTCTTTTTCTGTTCATTCCTCTCACTAGAAGATAAATATCGTTAGGTCAGTTTCTAGATGTTTTTCTCTGCTATATCCTCCTCAGCACCTGGAACAATGCCTGGCACAAAGTAGACATTTAATAAACATTTGCTGAATGGAAGAATGGATAGTTGGATGGATGAAGGAATGAGACAGAAAGGGATTGTTTAAATTATCTGGATCAAGTGTCCTTATATTGACAGGTTCAGTATCCTTTCACTGGGAGGCAGTCTTTGCCAGGCTCACTGTGTGGCCCAGAGACCACAGGCATCAAAGTTACCCAGGAAGCTTATTAAAAATGCTTATCACTGGGCTTGGCATGGTGGCTCACACCTATAATCCCAGCACTTTGGGAGGCCAAGGCGGGTGGATCACGAGGTCAGGAGATCAAGACCATCCTGGGTAACACAGTGAAACCCTGTCTCTACTAAAAACACAAAAAAATTAGCTGGGCATGATGGTGGGTGCCTGTAGTCCCAGCTACTTGGGAGGCTGAGGCAGAAGAATGGCGTGAACCCAGAAGGTGGAGCTTGCAGTGAGCTGAGATCGCACCACTGCACTCCAGCCTGGGTGACAGAGCGAGACTCTGTCTCAAAAAAAAAAAAAAAAAAAGGCTTATCACTGGGCTCTTCACACCAGATCTACTGAACCAAAATCTTGCAGTATAAGGCCAAAGAAGCTGCATTTTACCCAGCATTCCCAGTTGACTCTTACACACGTTTATGAACCACTGCTTTAAGGGAACTGGAATATGACCACGGATGGACCCTACACTGCCTGTGTAGGCCTTATAAACACACAAGCCCTTTTTAAATTGAGTCACCTTTCAGCTATACACAGCTAATATGGTAGCTCATAATTAATCTACTGGCTATTTAACTCTGCTCTCACCTGGCAATCTAAAATGAGTAAAAATTTAAAACTATGTTGCCCTGCTTTTGACCATAAGTAACTGGAAATTACTTTTGGGTAGCCTTGTTTTTCCAAATTTAGAATTGAACATTTTAGAAACACTTTCTTTTCAGTCACCATTCTATAATTAAAGACAACTTGAACATTGCTCAGAATGGCTTTTCATTTTGCTTAGGTCAAAGTTTTCACATTCTCTTATTCAAGATCCCTTACCAACTCACCAACCTATCTTTCCAGCCTTCCCCCCAGAAACCCCCTCTTCTGTCCAGACCACACGGACCCAAAGACTTTTCATTCATTTCTGCCTCTGCTCTTTTACTGAAATCTTTCTTCCCATCCAGCAAGCTCTTCCCTTTTCTTATTAAATCACCAAGCATCCTTCAGTTGACATGTTCCCCCCAAAAGCCTTTCACATCTGAGCATTCTGGTTGGATGTGAGCTCTTCCTCCCAAATCTTTCCCAGACTAGTGCTTTTCTCCCACCTATACACATTGAACTCTCATCCACCGCTTGGCATTGATAATTGTCTCTTCATGTGTTTTGCTTCCAAGGCACTGTTCCATATACCTCCTGGTAAGATATCCAGCCTGATAGGTGCATTGTCAGACAGGAAGTAAGCAGATCAATAAATATTAGATTATTTGAAATTCCCACAGATTCTGTTTTTCACCTGCTTAGCAAGCAGAGCACACTGTTAATTATAGAAATCATAGTTGATTAATGGCCAAGCTGGTCAGAATGAGAGCCCACTCTTCCATTACAGGTAATCATTGCTCTTTCTGATTCATGATTGTGCTGGAGGTTTTTGTGGATGCCCTGTGAACAATGCTAAATCTCAGCCATTGACTTACCAATGAGGGCAATTAGTCCCCAAAACACCACGGAGGATAACATGGCGGGGAATCTTATCTTCCAGGACCTGCTCTGATTTGAAATCAAAAGTGGTTAATTTTAAAACCTGAAAATTTCCTAAAGAAAAATTTGCTTTGATATTTTAAAAAGTTCAGAGTTATTTCCAATTCACTACTCATTTCCCTGTTTCAAGATAGTATTCTCACAGGCTCAGTACATAGTTTGTTGGCACACTCTCTTTCTTAAGCATAAACTCCCAATCTCACTTCAATCCAATTTCATATTGACATGAGTCATGCATATCTTACATATGTAACTAAATATACACTCCTATCCCATCTCTAAGCTTGGTAACCCCATAATTTTGTGGGGTTTCTCTTTTAAAAAAGAATACTTTTTTAAAAAAAATACTGCTCCTTTCATTCTAGTTATTCACCCTACCCCTGCCTTCAAGGATCAGTTTTGGTTTTTCATCCATTTATTTAGAAATGAGATCCTGCTCTGTCACCCAGGCTGGAGTGCAGTGGCATAATCATAGCTCACTATGGCCTCAAACTCCTGGGCTCAAGCGATCCTCCCACCTCAGCATCCTGAGTAGCTGGGGCGACATATGCCTGCCACCATGCCTGGGTGTTTCCATTCTTATACTAGGGTCTCTGTAGGGAAAACAAAATAAAACAAAATACCAACAGGAACATCAGAGAACATGACTTAGAAGAGGTTTCCTCTGCTCCATTTCTTCCTCAATCAACTCTATTCTTGGTTTCATTCAAATGGTAGCTTGTAAGTTTTACAAGATATAAGAAGGCCAGCACTAACCTTGTTTGCAACTTTACAGAGAAAATCTCCCCTCTCTGTTTGCAAAGGTCTCCTGTACTCAGCAGCAAACTGCACTTCAAGCTTTTACAAAGTGATGGCCTTTGTCCTGTAACATAGGTTTAACAGTTGGAGAATCCATTAGTCAGTAGATCACTGCACACCTGGCTTTAACTGAGTAGACATCAGTGTGGCTCTACTGCTGTGGAGGAAACTTTTAAACACCAGCATGAAGACTCACCTGGCTTTTCTTACCTTCGTCCTGTACCAACGATCATTAGAGGAGCTTTATATATGGTTTAAAACCCTCTCTTTAAGCCATTGACCTCATTAGGCCTGGTTATAATACTACTTAGGACTTAGGTGACCCAATTAATAAGAGGATTTCAAACGGTTTATTCACCACTATTAATTAATTAATCTAATGAACCCCCAGGTTGCTCAGGAGGCATATTTTGATAGATTGTTTCTAGATATCTAAAATTGTGCCAAACAGCTTCTAAATTTGCGAATAAGAAACAGATAATTTGCTTTAAAAAGATAACAGGAAATACTAGCAATTTTTATTATTGGATTGGTTATTTACCTGAAATACTGGGTCTCCTGCTTTTTGTTCCCCATTCCAATGTCACATGATCTCCATACCAATATGTCACATGATCGCAAACCACTATGTCACATGATTATGATAGGTGAACTTGGCTCCTTACTCCAATCCCACTTCTGAGAAAAAGGTGCAAGTGTGGCCACCTGCTCTAGGAGATCAATGCAAAACCAGGGAGTAGCAACGTGAGTGCTCATTTGCCCATACTTGCTAAGGATATGGGAAAAAAGGATATAGCCAGGGATGAAAACTTCTTCAAGAAGAGAGTATCTTTCTTCAGGCTTATGTCCAAAGGAAGAGAGGAAGCATATTGTGCAGCCCCAGGAACAGGAAATGGAAGGGACGTTCTTGAAACAGGCAAAGCACATTGCGCTGAGGGGAGGAAGAAGTCTGGTCTGGGTCCTTCCACAAGCGTGTCCAGTTTCTCAGACTGCACACAGTCCTACCCTACATCCACCGAGTGGAGAAAGGTGCAAGGCAGCTGTACGGGAAACAGGAAAACAAAGCCACAGGCAACTTCCCAGCTCCCTGGCAATAAAACAACCTCCACTCCCAGGAGAACATGCCCTCCCCAAGCTGAGGTCTGCTGCACAGTCCACTGGCACTCACTTCTGCCCTGCCTGCCTTCCTGCTTGTAGAACAGACGTCCCTGGCACGGCCTCTAGCCTTCCATCCCTGGAAGAGTGGCAGGGCTGTTCTGAGCCAATGGATGATTCCTACCTGACTCTCAGCAAAGTGACCCACGGAGGGTCTGCTCCACCACCATCAACACTGCAGTCAGGACCACTCTTGAATAAGGGATATTGCAGGAGTCTAACTGCCCTGAGGCAGGCCTTAGAAACCCATAGTCTATCACCAGCGACATTGTGCCCATGACCCACTTCACTGCAAGGTGAGTAGAGCCACTTACCTGAGGCTTCCAGGCTAAGGGCAATGAGAAAGTTCAAGAAAGGGAGATTAAGAAGTTATGAAAGAATGATAAGTGAGATAAAAGAGAGTAGGTGGAGGCTGGGGCTCTCCCTACATGCACTGGAAGAAGAAAGTGTTAATAAAACATTTAAAGCACTGTTGAATGTGAAGAATACGTATCTTTCTGCTCTCAGTTAGTGGGGTTACGAGTCCTTCTAGGTATGAGGGTATTAATGTCCGGGCTTCTGCAACTCAACCAAAATTATTTTCAAACTGATGTGGATTGTTCTGTTCACTGAAACTGTGAGAGAACAATTGAACATTTATTTGACACCCAACATTAGTCAGGTTCCTATGGATATTATATGACTCAATCCTCCACTGGCCCTGTGAGGCAGGTATCATCCCTTATTTTAGAGATGAGGAAACTGTGACTCAGAGAAGCTAAGTAACTTGTCAAAGATGGCACAGTTAGCATGTGACAGAGCCAGGATTTGAATCTAGGCCTGTAAGATTCCAAAATCCATGCTCTTCCACTGTATCAGAAGTGCCCGCACGATGGACAAATGCCTCTGCAGAGCAATCATTGCAACAGGTCCAAATCAATCTGGATACAAAGCATTGTCTATGGTCTGGAAAAGTAACACCACTCACAGATTTTATACCACTATCTGTCAAGTGTTTGTAGGTGCTGTTGTAATTTCTAAAATGCAAATTAATATAAGTTAACTAAGTCCAAAGTGGTTTTTTGTCACTTTATATTTTCTCTACCAGTAATAATAATGTAGTTAATACACACTGACCTTGTATGGTATGACTGGTAGAATAATAGGAAGGGGCATGACCTAAGTTTGTTATACTCTAAAGCGTAACTCTTAACTGCAGTACCCTACTGACCCAGTGGATGGTTAAGTGTGGGTACTATTGTATGATGATCTTAGAAATTTCTTGTCACTAAGAAGAAATATACTGAATAAATTCTCCATCTCTTCCCAGGGATACCAAGAATGACTACATGTAAGTTGTACCGGTATTTACAGGAGGGGCTTGAAGGGAACTGGGCACCTGTCATAATCTCCATCAGTCCCCAAAATAAAAACACAATCTATATACAAGCATTGTCTGTGCTATACAAATAAAACTCTATGGCCTGGTCCCCTGCCCCCTCGAATCAGTTGCCTGCTCCTAAGACTCTTCAGTGCAGCAATTCTCTGGCAGCTTCTGGGGAGTCCTAAGAGATTTGGGGTTCCTGGCTTCAGTGATAGAGACTCCAATCATCCCTAATGACTAAATGGCCTCAGCAATGGGAAAACTTCAATGGCAAAGTTTTAAGTGCTACTGTCCTAGTTAGGAGGAGAGGAATGATTATGAAAACTGAGGTACTCTGTATAGCCAGGGAAGTAGATTCTGGTGGGAGTTCTTGGCAAGACTTCTCAATTCATACCACACAAAGACCTGCCCTTGTGCCCTGAGCTACCCTGGGTTAGCACTTTTGGGAGTTAAAGGAATCCAGCATCTCAGGCTCCCTTGGTCCCCTCGCCCTCTGCGTCCTCACCTGCCTCCCTCCCAACACTAGTCTGTGCTAATAGAGACTGGGTTGTCTACGCCATGTCATTATTTGTGAATCCCAGGCACAGCTCTCCCTTCTCAGGAATAACAGCCAAGGAGGATGACCATGGGCAACTCTTTTAACCTCCCTGAGACTTAATTTTCCTCATCTGTAAAATGGAGACGATAATAATGCCCCATGACTTTGTTTTGAAGATAAAAATAAATTTTATATGTAAAAACATGTTCTAAACTACAGTGCTTCATAGAGATGCCAGTTACTATCATGATGGGTTTGCACTCAGGTCCTGATGGCTTAGCTTCTTGTTGATTTATTCATTTGTTTGTTTATCCATGCACTCAGGAAAAATAATTAATGGCTGAATTATAGGACAGGAAGTAGGAGGTGAAGTCTCTCTTCAGCCGTGAAGAAAACTTGGCAGGACAAGCAGGAGCTATTCATTGCCAGGACTCTGTAGCCTGCCTGGTAGGAGTGGAGGAAGGATAAGTTCAGAAACAGCCACACAAGCAGTTGCAGCCCAAGCATCTGTTGCATAGCTTTGAAACCTATAAAATGAGGGAGCTGCCCAAGAATATGTGGCAAAGGTACTTTGGCACCAATGGCTGGTGAGAAGGCAGAAGGGGAGCCCTTCCATAAAATTTCACTAAAACATTCAAGTTAACCCCAGGATATTTCAATGTCAAGCTTTAACTGCTGTGTGCTTTTCTTGTCTTGGTTTTAATCTACTATATGATAGGTAAAATGCATACCCTGTTGAAGAAGCCACTTATATGGTTGCATTATTGGTCTTCCAATGTCAAACATTTGACCAACATTTCAGAAAAGAAGATATACAAATGGCCAATAAAGCTCATGAAAAATTGCTAAACATCTTTACACATCAGGGAAATGCAAAATAAAACCAAAATGAGACAGTATTTCACACTCTCTAAAAAGGCTAAAACCAAAGACTAGCTATATCACATATTGGTGAGAATATGAAACAAAACAGAACTCTCATACATTGCTGGTTGGAGTGTAAAATGGTATGATTGCTTTGTAGAACTGTTCAGCGGTTTCTAACAAAGTAAACATACTACATGCCTCAGGAATTTTATTTCTAGTCATTTACCCAAGAGCAATGAAAAAAAAAATGTCTCCCAAAAGACTTGTATGAGAATCTTCACAGATTGTAAGTTCTACAAAGAAAAAAGAGAAAAAAAAAATTTACAGTGCTTTATTCATAATAGCTCAAAACTGGAAACACTCCAAAAAATTCATCAACAGAAGAATGGACTAACAGTTGTAGTATAACGATATAATGGAAAAATACACAGGTTAAAAAAAAAAAAAACAAATCCAGGAAAAAATTCCAGTGAACCTGGGCTGGGTCAGGTGCCCACCTCTGGATCATTCAGCCATGTCTAGGAATATATTTGTTTGAAAAAGGGACTCCCTGTGGTTTGGAAAGAAGGGAGAAGTCTGAAACAAAATTTTAAAGTAACATTTTTATTTTGAAATAGTTTAAATTTCACAAGAAGCTTCAAAAATAGTACCAAGGGTTCTCATGTACCCTTCACCCAGCTTCCCCCAATGGCAATATCTTACATAACTATAGTACATGTCAAATCCAGAACATTACCATTAGTATTATACAATACTGTAAACTTAGGTACAGACCTTATTTGGATTTCCCCAGTTTGTTTTTACACACTCTTTTAAAAAAATATTTATTTATATTTCAGAAGCATATAGTACTGTGAATGTTTATCCCACAGGTAGATGCAAGTAACCATCACCATAATCAGGATACAGAACTGACCCATCACCATAAAAAGACTGCCTCATGATATCCCCTAACTATGTCTTTCATTGTGCCAAAAGTAAACTATTTTTTTTTTTTTTGATGGAGTCTCACTGTTGTCAGCCTGGGCTGGAGGGCAGTGGCATAATCTCGGCTCACTGCAACTTCCACCTCCCAGGTTCCAGCAATTCTTCTGCCTCAGCCTCCTGAGTAGCTGAGATTACAGGTGCCCACCACCACGCCTGGCTAATTTTTGTATTTTTTAGTACAGATGAGGTTTCACCATGTTGGCCAGGCTGGTCTCCAACTCCTGACCTCAGGTGATCCACCTGCCTCGGCCTGCCAAAATGCTGGGACTACAGGCATGAGCCACCGTGCCCGGCCAAGTAAGCCATTTTTTAAAAACAGCTTGATTTGAGATATAATTCACATATCATAGCCTTCACTCATTTAAAGTGTGCAATTCAATGGTTTTTAGTATGTTCACAGAGTTTTGCAACCATCAGCATAATCAATTTTAGAGTATTTTCCTTATCCATGGAAGAATCTCCGCAACCATTAGCAGTCATTCCCAGTTTCTCTCCCCTCCCTCTTCTCTTCTGTTCACCCTCTGACCCCAGGCAGTCACTTACCTAGAACTCTGGATGATTTTGTAAAAAACTGTTCTATAGTTGTTCACCATACCTGTGATGGAGAGAAGAGCTGGAGCAGTATCTGGAGAAGGACTTGTGTCAAAGACAGTCCTTTTGTCACGGTTTACCCTGGGAGTGACTTGTATATAATCAAATGCTGTAGAAAATGAGGATACAAAAAACAATAGGATTATTTGATCAGGTAATGACGTTGAAGACGCTAGTTCAAAAGCTTAAGCGTAGAAATTGGCCTGAGGCAGGAATGGGATTGCCTCTTCCATTGTAACAGAAAGAAAAGAGAAAAAAATCAGATAGCAATGCAGTTCAGTGTATAGAGTTGATGGGAGAAAACTGAGGGAGTTATCTACTGATTTTTAAGTCCTTTGTGAAACAGGAGCTCAAATCATGTGCCGAGAGTAAAAACTACATGGACTTAGAAAACGGAGAGCATGTGGAAAAGCTACTCGGTAGAATTGGAGAGAGAGCTGAAAGAGAGCCAAAAAGATGAGTGGGGTCTACATATGGACTAGTTGAGATTGGAGTCCATAAATGTTCATTCAGAGGTATTGAAATGCTGGGGTCTGGCACGGCAACCTAAGTACAGACAAGGAGAAAACAGAGGGCTGCGGTGGTCCAGGGCTGAGATGCAGCTCTGCAGGTGCCATGCAAGGAGGATACAGGGACAAGTGAGATGGAGTTTGGCAAAGGAATGGCTTAAGTAATGGCAAGTGGATTGGAAATGAAGGGAAGAAGGTAAGGGGCTATCATGGGGCCAGTGGGAAGATTTAAGCTTAAGGTTTTGGAGGTGGAGTGTATCGGCCATCCTTTTCTCCCAGCTGACTTCTCTTACCTTACCTCTAACTCCACCCACAGTTATAACAAACAGTAGCATACAAGCTTCAGCCTGCTTTGCTCAGGCCCTTTCCCAAGTGCTTGCTCACTCCCTCGTGCCTGCTTCCTGCAGTCTTGATTTCTAGGAGAACTGGAATCCCCTGTGGACCTCTCCAACTCATTCTCCTTAGTAACCTGACCAAAATCAAGGGCAGAAGGATGAGGGGGTGGATGGTGTGAGGAATAAATCAGGCATGCAGGGACTTGGGCTATCACATAGCCCCATAGACAGTGGAGGAGCAGGCAGGTGTGAGTGATTCTGGGCTGTGTGTGCAAAGACTCTGGTGACCTTTAATCAGGCCAGAGGCCCTCACAGTGCAAAGAGAGGAAGCAGGGGTTAGGAGCCTCAGCTGGAGGCTTCTTAATAATAAGTTTTCTTGTTTAACAATAGAAGGATGTTCATACTGTTAAGCTCTTTACTTAAGCAGGTTATTAAATGGTATTAATGAATGTTTCCAATTTTGTTTTAAGTGTGTGTATATGCAGGCATGGAAATTAAGCTGAATTGCATCTTCAACTATACCAGATGTTACAAAATTCTTCAAAGCAGTTGTACCATATTTACCCCTCTAAAGCAGCATATAAGTGTTTCCACGCTCCATATCTCCACCGAGATTTGTTATAATTAGACTTAAATTGGGTGGTTAAAGTCAGTTTCCTGACTGAGATTGGGCATCTTTTCATATACGCTCATTGGCCGTGTCAGTTTTACCTGCTCTGAACTGCCTGTTTGTATTCTTTGATCACTTTTCACTGGGTTGTTTGCCTTTTTCACATTTTATTTATTTGGCTTAAAAAATTTTTTATATCACAAGATATCATCAACTTTTTCTCATTTTTTAAAATAGAAGTCCTCATATACTATAGTCTGGGTCCTAGTCTTTTTTTTTTTTTTGAGACGGGGTCTTGCTCTGTCACTCTGTCACCCGGCTAAAGCACAGTGGCGTGGTCTCGGCTCACTACAAGCTCTGCCTCCCGGGTTCACACCATTCTCCCGCCTCAGCCTCCCAAGTAGCTGGGACTACAGGCACCCACCACCACGCCCAGCTAATATTTTGTATTTTTAGTAGGGACGGGGTTTCACCATGTTAGCCAGGATGGTCTCGATTTCCTGACCTCATGATCTGCCCGCCTTGGCCTCCCAAAGTACTGGGACTGCAAGCGTGAGCCACTGCGCCTGGCCCTAATCTTTTGATAATCATATGCCAAAAAAAAAAAAAAAAAAAAAAGGAAGAAGAGGAAAGAAAGAAAAGAAGAAAAAGAAAAAAGAAATTTTACAAGAAAAATTACATAATTAAAAGGGGTATAATCAGTACAGGAACTTGTATTAAGTTGTCAGAAAGACATGCTATATTAAAACTAGTTAGCCACGTTTGATCCCACAGATGATTGCTGTGGAGGGCTACCCCTTAGAAGGCCTTGGACCCCAGGGTTTTATGAGAACTGCAAGGGCACCTTCTAGAATTCTGGCCCCGTGGTGATTGGGATGGTGAGTGTTTAGTCTGCTATTTTTGCTGCTATAACAGAATACCACAGACTGGGTAATTTATGATAAACAAAAATTTATTGGGCCCATGGTTCTGGAGGCTAGGAAATCCAAGAGCATGGTTCTGGCATCTGACAAGGGTCATCCATGGTGGAATGGCAGAAGGTGGAGGTGAATACACAAGACAGAGAGCAAATGGGGCTGAGCTGATCCTGCAGAAATAAAGCCCCTCCTGAAAGAACAGCATTATTCCATTCATGAGGGCAAAGCCTCATGACCTCATTATCTTTTTTTTTTTTTTTTTTTTTTTTTTTTGAGACAGGGTCTCCCTCTGTTGTCCACGCTGGAGCGCAGTGGTGCAATCACAGCTCACTGCAGCCTCAACCTCTCTAGGCTCAGGTAAACCTTTTACCTCATCTCCCGAATAACTAGGACTGCAGGTGTGTGCCGCCGCTCCCCGCTAATTTTTGTGTTTTTTTTTTTTAGAGACGGGATCTTACCATGTTGCCCAGCCTGATCTCAAACTCCTGGGCTCAAGTGATCCTCTTGCCTCAGCCTCCCAAAGTCCTGGGATTACAGGCGTGAGCCACTGCACCCTGGCCCTTATCATCTATTAAAGTTTCCACCTTCCAATACCATTACATATGGTAATTAAATTTCAACATGAGTTTTGATGAGGACGTTCAAACCAATTTTTCACACTTCTTAGGGTTAAATTCAGGGTTGAAGGGATATGCAATGAATTTCAGTTCCAGATGTGTACAGCAATAGAGAGGCCTAGGAAATTGTTGGCCTCCCTGAGGCCTCACCCAGGACAAGCAATGGAGAGAGGATGGCTCAGGAATCACCATTGTCAGCAGTTACTCCCAAGATTTGACCCAGGCTCAGTGGGTTTTCCTGAGGCTGGAACAGGAGTGAGAATGCCTCAGCCATGTTCCCCAGCTCCTCCTGGCTCCTGACAATCCTGGGGCCAGAGAATTGACTATTCAAGACAAATGGGTTAATGGCCCAGTGGGTCATGACACACAGGTAACAACAGAGAGCAACCTGTACTGCATTTCCTTGAAAAGAGTCAATTAAAGAAGGTGCTGACCCAGGCAGAGTGAGTGGCTCAGCCAAAACATCATTCTACAGCTCATTTTGTTCTATCGTATTCATCTCAGTCTGATTTAACTAATTTTGCCAGATTCTAGTACTCATCTAAATTTTTCTTAAGAGGTTATAACTGTGATAGAAAAAATAAGTAAAAATATATAAGAAGAAAATGGGAGCTACAGGTTTTATCTTTGCCTCCTCTCTCTTCTCTGTGTAGACATAAGTACAAACACACTAATAATATGTTCACTGCCGTATCCCCGTGTTAATTACTCACCTTGAAAATTACCAACTGTCTATAGAACTGGGCTGAGCCAGGATTGTAAAATAGGCAACATCTATTTAATATCTTATATCGTTGCAGCACTTTGGAATTTTGAATGGGCTTTCAAATAAGTTAAAATAATAGAAATAACCTTCCAAGAAAGATCAAGGAGATTTTATGTCCCCATTAGACATATAAGAAAAGAGACTGACTTGCCCAAGACGTTCTATCTAATAAATGATGGAGCTGAGACTGGAACCAAAACATTCAGATTCCGAGTCCAGGGCATTTCTTTCCATCATTTATTGGGTCAGATGATGATTTCTAAAGCATTTTTACACCCTGAAACTTCAGGATTCCGTGATTTATTTTGTCATTTCCAACAGTCAGGCATTCATGCTCTCACTTGCCATCTGGCTGCACAAAGACTGTTCTTCACTGCCACCTACGCCCACCCTGATTTTAACACTGCCCAGCACCTATTCACTTCCCCCGAAGCACCCACCCCCAGTCCCAGTGGAAAATATACTTATTTGGTGTTTTATGTTCGGAGACCTTCTCCACCCATGCTGTCCAATAGAAACAAAATGTGAGCCACACATTTAATTTAAACTCTTTTGTCAGACTCATTGAAAGAAGTGAGATTAATTTTAATGCTATATTTTGTTTAGCCCAATATACTCAAAATATTATTTCAAAATCAATATAAAAGTTGGGATATTTTATAATCTGTTTTGTACTAAATGTGTGTATTTTAGGCTTACAGCACATTTCAGTTCGAACTAGCTACATTTCAAGTACTCAATAGCCACAAGTGGCCACCATATTCGACTGAAGAGTGTTTTTTTTTCTATTTTTATTTATTTTTAATCTTTTACCACATCTTTTGAAATTTATTTTTTATTTCAATAGTTTTTAGGGAACAGGTGGTATTTGGTTACATGGATAAGCTCTTTAGTGGTGATTTCTAAGATTTTGCCATACCCATCACCTGAGCAGTGTATATTGTACCCAATGTGTAGTCTTTTATTCCTCACCCCCATCTCACCCTTCTCCCCAAGTCCCTAGAGTCTATTGTATCATTCTTAAGTCTTTGCATCCTCATAGCTTAACTCTCGCTTGTAAGTGAGAACCTACAAGGTTTGGTTTTCCACTCCTGAGTTACTTCATTTAGAATAATGGTCTCCAACACCATCCAGGTTGCTGCAAATGCCATTATTTTGTTCCCCTTTATGGCTGATTAGTATTCCATGGTGTGTATGTGTGTATGTGTATATATATATATCTAAATCTATATATATATCGATATATATATCGATATCGATATATATATATCGATATATATATCGATATCGATATATATATATCGATATATATATCGATGTCGATATATATATATCACATTTGCTTTATCCACTCATTGGTTGATGAGCATTTAGGCTGGTTCCATATTTTTGCAATTGCAGATTGTGCTGCTATAAACATGGGTGTACAAGTGTCTTTTTCATATAAAGACTTCTTTCCCTCTGGGTAGATAGCCAGTAGTAGGATTGCTGGATCAAATGGTAGTTCTACTTTTAGTTCTTTAAGGAGTCTCCATACTGTTTTCCGTAGTGGTTGTATTCGTTTACATTCCCACCAGCAGTGTAAAACTGTTCCCTTTTCACCATATCCCTGCCAACATCTATAATTTTTTAAATGTTTTAAATTATGGCCATTCTTGCAGGAGTAAGGTGGTATCACATTGTGGTTTTGATTTGCATTCCCCTGATCATTAGTGATGTTGAGCATTTTTTCATGTGTTTGTTGGCCATTTGTATATCTTCTTATGAGAATTGTCTATTCATGTCCTTAACCCACTTTTTGATGGGATTACTTCTTTTTTCCTTGCTGATTTGTTTGAGTTCCTTGTAGATCCTAGATATTAGTCCTTTTTTGGATGCATAGTTTGTGGAGACTTTCTCCTACTCTGGGGGTTGTCTGCTCTGCTATTTCTTTTGCTCTGCAGAAGCTTTCTAGTTTCATTAAGTCTCATCTATTTATCTTTGTTTTTGTTGCATTTACTTTTGGGTTCCTGGTCATGAACTCTTTGCCTAAGCCAGTGCCTAGAAGAGTTTTTCTGGTGTTATCTTGTTTTGGTCCTCCTTAGAAGGTGGTTTCATAATCAGCTATAAAACTCCAACAGGTGCTCTTAAATGCAGGTTTCTGATAACTGTGGAGATTGTGACATCAGAATAGAAGAAAACTTTTAGGACTCACGGAGTACTGAAATGTTCATGAATATCAAGCAGAACAGGAATTAACTGCATGGACTAAACTAATAGAAGTCTGAAATAATCTTTTTAAATTTTGCTTAAAATGTTGCTGATCCTTTGTTTTGTTTTTCAGAGTCAAGAACACTTTTAAGCTATTTACAGCTTTTAACAATTGAGTAAAGTATACTCCTATGAACAAAATTTGGAGCATATTCATTTCTAACTGATTTCTCCAGAACTTGGAAATTATTTGTGGGTATTTTTAACTTACAACAATATGTTATTTGCATAAGTGCAATAATAATCTGTTTTCTGTAACAGGACACAATTGGAGAAACTGGTATTTTACCAAGGCTTTGACAGGGATGGCATGCTTTCCTTTAAGGAATCCAACTTGACTTATGGAGTCTCTAAAAGACCCTTGGAAAAACTGACCTCATACCTTTGTCTACACAGTCCCTGTATAGGGTTCCTGACCTGTGGCAAGTAAAGAATGTCACCTTCTGACAGGCCCAGGAGCCCCAGGTTTATCTTGGGAACCTCAAGAGAAGAGGAATTTACTCAACTCACAGGTATTTGATGGTACAAATCCATGGCTGGACTTGGCTTTTAAAAAGTCTTATCTGAGATTCCTTCTATGGAACAAAGTTCCATCAAAGCCAATTTATAAGCCTATGTAAATATTTTTGCTGCACTGTATACAAATAATTAGGCCAAGTATAAGAAAGCAAACCAATCCTACCATGATTTGTCTTTAGTAAAAATGGGAAACTGGAGAGAAAAATTATGTTTCAAAAACTATAGCACACCTATTGTTAGATTCTAGTCTTCCCTGATGTTTTTCAAATTTTATTATTTTCTACAGTTTGGATTGAATTCTAATTTTTCTTGGCTACAAGTCTTCATCTTCAAAATAATGTTTTCATTTTTTTCTCTTCTTTTTTTCCCCATTTTTCCTAATTTGGAGTCACTGAAAACTAAACTGTGCTTTCCTGTGAACTGAAGCCAAACAACTTAAACTTCAGAGGAAAATAACAGCAACCTATATACATACATAAGCCACTTTCATACCTGCCTACTGATGTATGGACTTCAGAGTTATGTGGCCTACATCGATTTGCCAGAATTGTTCTTTTGCTTGTTGTTGTTTTTCTCGCTTCCTCCCCTTATTTTCTCTTCAAAGGACATGAGACTTCACAACCTTTTAAAAATGAGCTTTCCTAATAACTCAGGACCTACCCATCTAGGAATAAACCATCCCAATCAGGAGAGATCAGATGAAACCTGAGACCACAGACTCATTTTCTTCTAAAATGCTTTCTCCAAAAGATTTTTAATAAGAAAAGCAGGGAAATATGAAAGGAAAATTTCTTGGGCCCCCAAAATCACTAAGCTAAAGAGAAAAGTCAAGCTGGGAACTGCTTAGGGCAAACCTGCCTCCCATTCTATTCAAAGTCACCCCTCTGCTCTCTGAGATAAATGCATGTCTAATTGCCTCCTTTGGAGAAGCTAATCAGAAATTCAAAAGAATGCAACAATTTGTCTCTTATCTACCTATGACCTGGAAGCCCCCTCCCCATTTTGAGTTGTCCTATCTTTGCTTCGAGTTGTCCCGCCTTTCCAGACCAGACCAATGTTCATCTTACATATGTTGATTGATGTCTCATGTCTCCTTAAAATATATAAAACCAAACTGTGCTCTGACCACCCTTAGCACTTGTCATCAGGACCTCCTGAGGCTGTATCACAGGCACATATCCCCAACCTTGGCCAAATAAACTTTCTGAATTAACTGAAACCTGTCTCAGATTTTCAGGGTTCACATAATCAACCTTCTGAATTCTTTATCTGGCAATTCAGAGATTTCTTTTTGGTTTCGATCCATTGCTGGAGAGCTAATGTGATCTTTTGGGGTTGCTATAGAAACTTGTTTTGTCATATTACCAGAATTACTTTTCTGGCTCCTTCTCATTTGGGTAGACTATTTCAATGGAAAGATCTAGAACTCAAGGGCTGCTGTTCGGATTCTTTTGTCCCATGGGATGATCCCTTGATGTGGTGTTCTCCCCTTCCCCTAAGGATGGGCTTCCTGAGATCCGAACTGCAGTGATTGTTATTTCCCTTCTGGGACTAGCCGCCCATTGGGGCTACCAGGCTCTGGGCTGGTGGTAGGGAATGTCTGCAAAGAGCCCTGGGATATGATCTGTCTTCAGGTCTCCCAGCCAAGGATACCGGCACCTGCTTGGACCAGAGTGTTTTAAATCGTGACTGTAAGGTGAGCTTTTGATGTTCTAAGGCAAAGGTGTGGCCTAACATAGTTTTTTTTTTTTTTTTTTTTTTTTTTCCTGTCTATGGAGGGAATATTTTGGACTATGTGAAATTGTGCTATACCGGGTCATATCAGCTCCAAGCTCCCTTGAAGCATTTGTCTTAAGTCTCAATTCAAACCTGGCTCTGCCCGTAACTGTTTGTTTGACCTTGAGCAACTGACTTAACCTCTCTGGGCCTCTATTTCCTCACCTACAAAACCAGAATACTATGACATATTTTCAGTACTTTTGTGTGAGTTAAATTTAATATTCTGTATAGGGACCTATCACTGTGCCTGTCCTATATATCCACACTTCAACAACAGCAACTCTTGATTGCCCTCTCCTCCCTCTATGCTGTTCAGTCATGCTCCACCTTCTATGACTAGATCAGCCTGGTACATAGCCACCACTTGGGGAGGAGAAAAGGAATTGACCTCCTCAGTTGCCCCTAGACATCCGTGCACCAGCACACCCGTGAGCACATGTGCTGGGTTGAATAGAGTCATCCTGAAACTCATATCCACCAGAAAACTGAATGAATGTGGCCTTATTTGGAAACAAGGTCTTTGCAGGTGTAATCAAGATGAGGTCCAATCAGATTAGGGTGGGGCCTAGATCCAATGATTAGGGTCCTTAAAGGGAGGCCAAGTGAAGACACAGGGGAATACATAATGAAGGCTGTGTGGTGATGGAGGCAGATATTGGAGAGATGTGTTTACCACCCAAGGAGTGCCAAGGATTGCTGGCAACACCAGAAGCTAGGAAGAGGTAAGGGGTGATTCTTCCCTAGAGCTTTCAGGAGTATGGCCCTTCTGGCACCTTGATTTTTAATTCCTAACCTCCAAAACTGAAAGATAGTACATTTCCATTGTTTTAGTCCATCCAGTTTGCAGTAATGTGTGATGGCAGTCCTAGGAAATGAATACAGCATCATATTTTTTCTAGGTGGCTTTGCCAATAGATTGTCAATTCACGTTCTGTCATATTCAGTTTTATGTCCCCTGTTCTTAGCATAGCACATGGCCTACCCGGGTGCTCTTAAATGATTGTGGGCTGGAAATGAAGCGAGAAAACACATGGGGAATACCAAGTTGGATACACATGGAAGGGTGTCAGTCTAACCCTGATACAGCTCGAAGAACAGCTTACATGGGCCAGGGGAAGGGGCAAGTTTGGAACATTCTGTGGGTGATTGTGCCAGAAAGTGATCCAAGAATCTCTGATTGGAGAGTTTGAACGTAAGACACAGAGAAGGACATGTGCAGTAGAGG
This sequence comes from Pongo abelii, assembly GCF_028885655.2. NCBI lineage: Eukaryota > Metazoa > Chordata > Mammalia > Primates > Hominidae > Pongo > Pongo abelii. Next base: position 28,057,906 of record NC_071997.2, read on the forward strand.
AGCCCAAAGCAGAAAGACCTCTGAGAGGAGACAGTAAGCAGAAGCCTTGAGGCAGGAGAAGCCATGAGTGCATACCCACAGGAGACCAGAGAGTACTCAGAAAGTCACTTGGCTGTTAGAAGTGGTCATTATCAATACAGAATGGAGACTTCCCGAGTCTCAGGAAAGGCCACCAAGAGCTGCCCCTAGGCCACTAGGAGGTCTCCTGGAGAACATTTTGGCTCCTCATGCCACCTATTCACCCTCTGCTGAGGTGGCTTCCAATGCTTTCTCACTCACTTCCCTTATGAATCTTTACAGCTAATCACCATCCTCTGAGGTAACCTGAGTATTTTTCTCAACTGCAGGCCTAAATGTAGTTTGATTTAATTTGACTGCTTCTAGGTAGTTTTATTTTTACTTTATAGACAAGGAAACTGCAACTCGTATTAGCCCATTGGTGCATTTAAGCGCTCTCTTTCTCCTCCTTTGTCTCTCACTATTTTTCTCTCTTAGTTAGTTAGAGAGTGGGCATGTGACACAGAGAAGACAGCAGCAGGAGAGGTACATTTTGATGGAACAAGGAAGGTGTTGTGTGAGAAATCACTGGGTGTTCACGGGTTCTGCTGAGACCTGCTCGGTCGTGGAGACCCTAACCGAGTGGTGCTGGAGGAATCAAAGACACACACACAGAAATATAGAGTGCGGAGTGGGAATCAGGGGGCTGACAGCCTTCAGAGCTGAGAGCCACGAACAGAGTTTTACTCACATACTTATTGAGAGCAAGCCAGTAATAAGCATTGTTTCTATAGATTATAGATTAACTAAAACGGGAAACAAAAGTCTCTCTATGCTGAGCTGACTAGACCTTGGGGAGGGGTGACATATGAACCCCTGTGGCCACCACCAATGGGACTGCACTGGGTCAGACCCAAAGCTAGCACAACACTGGGTCTCACCCAAGGCCTGTGGGAACTGCTGCCTGGTTACCATTGTTGTTTCCTCACAGCCCACAGGCTCTACTGTCAGCAGGTCGTGAATCCAGTCAGGCTTACAGTCTTCCTTTCAGGGAAGTTCATTCCCCCTGTTTCCAAGTATATCCAGAGATATCATCCCATCTGGAAGTCAGGGCCTGGGGTTGGAAAACTTAGGAATCTATCTGGTGCTCTATTCTACTGCTGCTGACCTGGCACCCATGCCACAAGACAAAGTCCTTCCACTCTTCTCTCTCCTTTCCTCAAGCAGAAGGAACCTCTCCCTGTGGCCACCACCACCCCAGGCCCACAGTGAGTACTACTTGGCTACTGCCAGTGTTCACTCAAGCCCCAAGAGCTCTGTGTCTTGGCTATTATATATATGATTCTGTGTCTTGGCTATTATAAATAATGCTGCAGTCAACATGGGAGTGCATATTTCCCTTTGACATATTCATTTTCTTTGGATACATACCCAGCAGTGAGATTTGTGGGTCATATGCCACTTCTACTTTTAATTTTTCGAGGCACCTCCATACTGTTTTCCATAATGGCTAGATTCGTGTATATACTCACCTAGAGTGTATAAGGGCTCCATTTTTCCATGTCTACACCAGCATTTGTTATTTTTTGTCTTTAAAAACATTTTTAGATTGAGGTGTACATGTGTAGGTTTGCTACATGGGAGTTAAAACATAATCCTTTCTTTTTCTTTTTCATAAATAGAGACAGGATCTTGCTATATTGCCCAGGCTGGTCTTGAACTGCCTTGACCTCCTAAAGTGTCAGAACCACAGACGTGAGCCACTCCACCAAGCCTAGAACTTCATCTTCTTTTGTAAATGTGCTTTCATCTTCAGCATTCCAGACTTAGTACCATCCTCCCAGGCACTTTATGTCCTCTTCTTTGCTCTCATCCTTGGCATCTTGTCCCAAACTGAGTCCTGTCAATTCCACCTCTAAAACAGATCTGTAATATCTTTCCTTTTTCTCTTAGCCACTTTCATGCTGCTGATAAAGACATACCTGAGACTGAGCAATTTACAAAAGAAAGAGGTTTAATGGATTCACAGTTCCACGTGGCTGGGGAGGCCTCACAATCATGGCGGAAGGTGAAAGGCATGTCTCACATGGCAGCAGACAAGAGAAGAGTGACAGCCAAGCGAAAGGGGTTTCCTCTTATAAAATCATCAGATCTCATGAGAGTTATACACTACCATGAGAACAGTATGGCGGAAACTGCCCCCATGATTCAATTGTCTCCCACTGGGTCCCTCCCACAACACAAGGGAATTATGCGAGCTACAATTTGAGAGGAGATTTTGGTGGGGACACAGCCAAATCATATCATTCCTCTCCTGACCCCTCCCAAATCTCATGTCCTCACATTTCAAAATGAATCATACCTTCCCAACAATCCCCTAAGGTCTTAATTCATCTCAGCATTAACTCAAAAGTTCACAGTCTAATGTCTCATCTGAGACAAGGCAAGTCCCTTCTGCCTATGAGCCTATAAAATCAAAAGTAAGTTAGTTACTTCCTAGATACAATGGAGGTACAGGCATTGGGTAAATACAACCATTCCAAATGGGAGAAATTGACCAAAACAAAGGGGCTACAGGCCCCATGCAAGTCTGAAATCCAGCAGGGCAGTGAAATCTCAAAGTTCCAAAATGATATTTGACTCCACATCTCACATGCTGATGAAAGAGGTGGGTACCCATGGTCTTGGGCAGCTTCTCCCCTGTGGCTTTGCAGGGTACAGCCTCCCTCCTGGCTGCTTTCATGGGCTGGCATTGAGTGTCTGCAGCTTTTCCAGGTGCATGGTGCAAGCTGTCAGTGGATCTACCATTCTGGGGTCTGGAAGACAGTGGCTCTCTTCTCAGAGTTCCACTAGGTAGCACCCCAGTGGGGACTCTGTGTGGGGGGCACCCATCCCACATTTGTTTTCCTCACTGCCCTAGCCCAGGTTCTCCATGAGGTCCCCACTGCTGCAGCAAACCTCTGCCTGGATGTCCATGCATTTCCATACATCCTCTGAAATCTAAGCAGAGGTTCCCAAACCTCAATTCTTGACGTCTGTGTACCCACAGACTCAATACCATGTGGAAGCCGCCAAGGTTTGGGGCTTTCACCCTCTGAAGCCATGGCCTGAGGTGTACCTTGACCCCTTTTAGTCATGGCTGGAGTTGCTGGGACACAGGGCACCAAGTCCCTAGACTGCACACAGCAGAGGGACCCTGGGCCCGGCCCACAAAACAATTTTTTCCTTCTAGGCCTCTGGGCCTGTGTGGGAAGAAGCTGCCACAAAGATCTCTGACATGCCCATTGTCTCGGTGATTAGCATTCGGCTCCTTATTACTTATGCAAATTTCTGCAGATGGCTTGAATTTCTCCTCAGAAAATGGAATTTTCTTCTCTATTGCATTATCAGCCTGCAAATTTTCCCAACTTTTATGCTCTGCTTCCCTTATAAAACTGAATGCCTTTAATAGAACCCAAGTCACCCCTTGAATGCTTTGCTGCTTAGAAATTTCTTCCACCAGATACCCGAAATCGTCTCTCTCAAGTTCAAAGTTCTGCATATCTCTAGGGCAGGGGCAAAATGCCACCAGTCTCTTTGCTAAAACATAACAAGAGTCACCTTTGCTCCGGTTCCCAAGTTCCTCATGTCTATCTGAGACCACCTCAGCCTGGATTTCATTGTACATATCATATCAGCATTTTGGTCAAAGCCATTCAACATGTCTGTAGGGAATTCCCAACTTTCCCACATTTTCCTGTCTTCTGAGTCCTCCAAACTCTTCCAACCTCTGCCTGTTACCCAGTTTCAAAGTCGCTTCCACGTTTTCGGGTATCTTTTCAGCAGTGTCCCACTCCCGGTACCAATTTACTGTATTAGTCCATTTTCATGCTGCTGATAAAGACATACCCAAGGCCAGGCGCGGTGGCTGTAATCCCAGCACTTTGGGAGGCCGAGGCAGGCAGATCACTTGAAGTCAGGAGTTCGAGACCAGCCTGGCGAACATGATGAAATGCTGTCTCTACTAGAATGAAAAAAAAAAATAGCCAGACAAGGTGGCAGGCACCTGTAATCCCAGCTACTCGGGAGGCTGAGGCAGGAGAATCACTTGAACTCAAGTTGCAGTGAGCCAAGATCATGCCACGGCACTCCAGCCTAGGTGACAGAGTGAGACTCTCTCTCAAAAATAAATAAATAAATAAATAAATAAGACATACTCGAGACTTAGCAATTTACAAAAGAAAGATTTAATGGACTCTCAGTTCCACGTGGCTGGGGAGGCCTCATAATCATGGCAGAAGGTGTAAGTTATGTCTCACATGGTAGCAGACAAGAGAAGAGTGAAAGTCAAGCAAAAGGGGCTTCTTCTCCTTCTTTTTTTTTTTTTTTTTTTGAGATGGAGTCTTGCTTTGTAGCCCAGGCTGGAGTGCAGTGGCGTGGTCTCGGCTCACTGTAAGCTCTGCCTCCTGGGTTCGTGCCATTCTCCTGCCTCGGCCTACTGAGTAGCTGGGACTACAGGCGCCCCCCACCACGACCGGCTAATTTTTTGTATTTTTAGTAGAGACGGGGTTTCACGGTGTTAGCCAGGATGGTCTCAATCTCCTGACCTCATGATCCACCCTCCTCAGCCTCCCAAGGTGCTAGGATTACAGGCATGAGCCACCGCGCCCGGCCGGGGTTTCTTCTTATAAAATCATCAGATCTCATGAGACTTATTCACCACCAGGAGAACAGTATGGGGGAAACCACTCCCATGATTCAATTATCTCCCACTGTGTCCCTCCCACAACACAAGGGAATTATGGGAGCTACAATTTGAGATGAGATTTCAGTGGGGACACAGCCAAGCCATAGCCCCATCACTCTAGTCCAACCATCATCTCTCATCTGGTCTTCTGTGAAGTCTCCCGAGTCACTCTGGCTCACCTGCAATGCAATCAGCAGCCAGGGAACACTTTTTAAAACATAAATCTGACCGTCATGTGCCTGTGGAGTGTCCTGGGGGCTGGATGGAGAACGCCCTCCTCAGCTTCTAGGATTCTTAGGGTTGGGGACCCAGGTGCAGCAGGTGAGGTGTTGGAAGTCATCATAGTGAGGCAGGGTTCATGAGAAGCCATTTCTCAGAGAAATTTTTGGGAACCAGAGACAATAGCTCCCCTTGGGACTGAAGGCAGCTGGAATGTGGGACAGGAGAATGAAGAAGCAAGAGTCCAGGAAGCACCTGCCTAAAAGGAATTACCTAGAACTTAAGAGCTGAATGCAGCCGGGGGAGTACCCACAGGAAGAGAAGCTTTGATGTCAGCCTAGACTTGGGTTTCTAGCTGAGCTCCTCCATTCTCAAGGAAGCCACTTTCCTCAGCTGTCAATTCCGGTGAATTAATGAGAACTCAAAGAGATGACATTTGCAAAAGATCCTGATATCCTCAATAAATACTTTCAACCTGTATGCAATAGTGTCTTTTCTTTTTTTTTTTTTTTTTTCTTTGAGATGGAGTCTCGCTGTGTCCCCCAGGTTGGAGTGCAGTGGTGCGATCTCAGCTCACTGCAAGCTCCGCCTCCTGGGTTGACGCCATTCTCCTGCCTCAGCCTCCCGAGTAGCTGGGACTACAGGCGCCCACCACCACGCCCGGCTAATTTTTTGTATTTTTAGTAGAAATGGAGTTTCACCGTGTTAGCCAAGATGGTCTCGATCTCCTGAGCTCGTGATCCGCCCGTCTTGGCCTCCCAAAGTGCTGGGATTACAGGCTTGAGCCACCGCGCCCAGCTGCAATAGTGTCTTTTCTTATAATATTTATTACAATACTGGAGTAATAGGAAATGTTAAGAGGTACCAGACAGAAGGAATGAGGAGGAGGAGTTTATTTATTTATTTGAGATGGAGGGCGGGTTTCACTCCTATCACCCCAGCTGGAGTGCAGTACCACAATCTTGGCTCACTGTAACCTCTGCCTCCTGGGTTCAAGCAATTCTCCTGTCTCAGCCTCCGGAGTAGCTGGGATTATAGGTGCGCACCACCACGCCCAGCTAATTTTTTGTATTTTTAATAGAGAGTGGGTTTCATCATGTTGGCCAGGCTGGTCTGGAACTCCTGACCTCAGGTGATCCGCCTGCCTCGGCCTCCCAAAGTGCTGGGATTACAGGTGTGAGCCACCATGCCTGGCCACGAGGAAGATATTTAGGAGATATTTCAGAGGAGAAATAATATGGGTGAGAGCAGACACTTTCTGAAACTTTGAAGAGATCACTGAACAAAGAGGATTTTTAGGAAGTCTGGTTTTGTGATGTGTGAAATGATTCTTTTTGGTGCCTGCAAGGTAATTTTCTCTAAAGTTCTGTATTCCTTTTGCAGGCTTTTGGTGACTAATTTGTGCTCCTTGGAACAAGTACCAGGCAGAACCTGGACTAAAGGTAAGAGAAGACTGAATTCATTTGAGACACAAACTCAAACTGAGAAGAGGATCTTGCATTTGGGAAGTAAAACAGGCTTGGGGTGGGGCAGTCACAGCTCACCGGGCCCTGAGGGTGTGGCAAGGAATATCTTGTGCTGTTTCTATTTAGTCCCACCTAAGTCCAGGTGCAGCAAGCTTTCTTTTTCTTCTTTCTTTTCATTTTTCTTTTTTTTTTTTTAAGACAGAATCTCGCTCTGTCAACAAGGCTGGAGTGCAGTGGTGTGATCTCGATCTTGGCTCACTGCAACCTCTGCCACCCAGGTTCAAGAGATTCTCATGCCTCAGCCTCCTGAGCAGCTGGGATTATAGGTGGCCACCATGCCCCACTAATTTTTGTATTTTTAGTAGCTATGGGGTTTCACCATATTGCCCAGGCTGGTCTCAAACTCCTGATCTCAAGTGATCCGCCCACCTCAGCCTCCCAAAGTGCTGGGATTACAGGTGTGAGCTATGATGCCCAGCTATGTTTTTGTTTTTTTTCATTTCTTGTAGAGATGGAGGGTCTCACCATGTTGCCCAGGCTGGTCTTGAACTCCTGGCCTCATGCAAATCCTCCCTCCCAGCCTCCCAAAGTGCTGGGATTACAGGGCTGAAACACCGTGCCTGACCTAGCTTTCTTTTCAGTACCTCCTCCACTCCCACACTGGCTGTCTGGGATCCTCCCTCTTTCTGGGAGGTAAGTATTTGCGAGTGTATGCCAGGTCTTTGAAAGGAAGGTTATCCATAAAGGGGCTGGCAAGGACTAAACAAGCCTGAGGACGCGGGTGGGCATCGTCTCTGTGGAGCCATTGCCAGGCAACATGCTGGCTGCTGCCCAGGAGAACCTCCCAGGATGGTAACATGGCCCTCTGGGCTGATGACAGGGTGCTTTTGTAGGTGGGGCTGGGCATCCCCAGATTTTCCCACACTGTAATACCTTTTAATTGTTGGTATGTGCTAGAGCTTGGTGTAAAAAATAAAATGGATGAGTTCCATTTTGGGGGTCAGGATAGAGTTTTTAATGGGTGCATTATTTCTCTTTTTACCCTAACTCTGCCAACAACAGAGAGGAACCCAGTGTTCTCACACTCCCCTCCCAGAGTTAAAGTTCAGGAACTCCCTGGGTGTCCAAATCTGGATCCTTGCTCACAGTGCCCTGCCTTGTGGTCTCACCATCTCAGCCACAGGTAGAGAACAACAAAATCTTTTTTTTTTTTTTTAGATGGAGTCTCGCTGTGTGGCCCAGGCTGGAGTACACTGGCATGATCTTGGCTTACTGCAACCTCTCCTTCCCGGTTCCAGTGATTCTCATGTCTCAGCCTTCCAAGTAGCTGGGATTACAGGTTCACACCACCATGCCCGGCTAATTTTTGTATTTTTAGTAGAGATGGGGTTTTGCCATGTTGGCCAGGCTGGTCCGAACTCCTGACCTCAAGTCATCCACCTGTCTCAGCCTCCCAAAGCACTGGGATTACAGGTGTGAGGCTCTGCACCTGGCCGAGAACAACAAAATCTTAGCCCTCAATGTCTGCACTGGGTGTGCAGAGTGAGTGACTTCCAAAAGGTCATAAACATGCTTTAAATCATTCATTTTCTCATTCCACAAACATGTATTGAATACCCCTTATGTGCCATAAGGAATACAGGGAAAAAAATGCCTTTGTTTTTGTTCTCAAGATAACAACAAACCAAAGTGCCGTAGGTGCTATGGTAGAAATATCCACGTTGCCTGAAACACAAGGAACACACGTCTAACGTGGGGCCCAGCATTGGAAACCCAGTCCAAATATTGCTGCGTGAGGTTGTAGGAATTCTTCAGTCATTGACTGATTCAACAAAGATTTACGGAACACTTACAGTGTGCCAGGCTGTTATCTGGGCGCTGAAGACTCAGTCTTATAAATGAAGTAGCCAGATTCACAGCTGTCATGGAGCTTGTGTTTGAGTTGTGGTGTGGGGAGGGAGCTAAGGCAGAGGATGCAGAAGAGACAGACTGTATACCAGTCAGCCAATAAGCAAGCCATGGATTCCATATGTTTTATCGAGTGTCTAATATGTGTCAGGCAGAGTGTTGCATGCTGGTATTATAAAGACGACACAGCCCCTGTCCCTGAGGGGTTAGATAAAAAGGAAAGAGCCTGTAGGAAGGCCTAGCGCAAAGAATGGTGTTGTGTTTGGGGAAAATCAAGCTGTTTAGTTGAGCTGGGGCACAGGGTGTGGTAAGGGAGGGGGCCCCCTCTTTCAGTGATGAAATGCACCCTTTCCACAACTTGGGAAAGAATCCTTCCTGGAAACTTCACATGAACCCTCTCAAAGTACTTATTGATGTAGACATTTGGAACACGCTGTAGGTCCTGGGTGTCTATAAAATAGCATCATCCAGCCGATCATCTCTCCCCACATTGCTGAACTGAGGACATGTGAACTGGTATCTCTCGGTGGTTCAGAACAGGGGCCACCACCTGTGTAGTAAAGAAAGTGTTTTTGGAACACAGTCATGGCCATTCATTTAAATATTATCTATGACTGCTCTGGTGCTACAATGGCAGAGGCGAGTAATTATGACAAAGACCACGTAGCCCAAAAGCCTATCTGGGCCTGTAAGAAAAAGCTGCCAACCCCTGGTCTAGGAGCTCTGCTTACCTGAAATACAAACCAATAATGAGTTTCTGACACACCAAGTTCAATTCCCTCCCTCCCTTCCTTCTGTCTTTTCCTTTTCTTCCTTCCCTTCCTCCCTTCCTCCTCCCATCCTCCTTCTTTCCTCCTTCTTACTCTCTTTCTCTCTCTCTCTTCCTTCCTTGCTTTCTTACCTAACCCACATTCCCAGAAACTGATGTGAATAAAAACAAGTGTTGGACCTGAATGTGTCAGTTAAACTACAACTAGGATTTGCCTTCTGAGGTATGGCAAGAAACGAATTGGTTAATGTTTGCAAAATGCCAGGACATTCTTGAATAAAAGGACCTATATAAATTCAAAGTATTTATAATTATTATGATTATTATTATAATTTATGAGATGTCATAAATCTCTCCAAAATAGGATGAGATCAACACTTTTAACAAGAGAACAGGACTCTATATAAATCGCTGTGGGCTCACCACCTTTAAGGAGGAGCACTGACTGAAGACAGGTGAGTGTGAAGCAGAGGCATGGGTCTTACGCTCGGGCTTATTGAAGTTGAAAATCCAGTGTATGGTGATCAACTGGCAATGATTGTGTCTCTGCTGCATAAGAAATATTGGAGTCAGGTGAAACTTAGGGACCTTGCAAAGAAAACCTGAGTTTGAAAAGATTTGTAGATGATAGAATAATTTTTCCTGTTCATTACAACACTTATCAAAATTCAGATTACTTTTAATGCAAGTATGTCATTACTTTTGGATTTGTGAGCATGTGCAAATTGAATAATGGGAGAAAAGAAATGTGTGTGCACTTAACTGTAGCTGTAATAGGGCCAAATGCGATGTCGTACTTGTTAACTGAAAGCCAAAAGACTAAGGTGTTTGTATTTTGCCAGCTGGTAAATCCCTTGCTTGCCCTCATGGGCAGTCTTGCCAATGCTACGTTAACCCACAACCATAAGTATTGGTTCTATAACAGTCTTATTTTCTCTGCAAGCTGTGGAAGAACTAAGGTCAACATGTCTAACAGTCTCGGCTAACAGACTAAAAAGACAGATACGCCTCTAGAGTCCATAGATGGAACAGAGGGGCCAAGGTCTCTCTGATTTGCTCTTTGTGCAGAAGGAAACATTCATGGGGAAATCTCTAGCATAGGATGATCCTTCCTGGAGTTCTGAACTTTCAAAAACCCAAATGGGAAAAGCAGTCGTAGAGGACGCACTGAGAAAAGGAACTCCCTTCCAGCTCACAGTCTCTCTCTGCAGGGAAAAGATTTGCCTGCCCAGAGGGAAGAAAATGATCAAACTTTCAGAGGTCTTCTAGGCTGGTAATTATTGATTACAATCCAAATTCAGTAAATAGGTATTTTCACAGGCCATGTGAAGGTGCAGCTCTACACAGCGTAACAGCTTAAAATGAGCCTTCATGTTGCTGCCCTAATTTTTGCTCTAAAAAGTTATATTTTTCTCAAAAAAAAAACATGATCTTAGTGGCAGAATAATTTTATATTATTTTATATTTGTGACTGCATTGCTATTACTATTTTAATTTTAGGCCTGTTGGTGCATAGCAATCTGTGAGGCAATGGGCAGGGGTGTTGCTGTACGTGCATGTGTGTGTGCGTATGTGTGTGTGTATGTGTGTGTGTGTATGTAGGGAGGGAGAAGATTAGAATAGCAAGAGGGGGATGAGTACGATGTGATGCTACTGGAAAGGGCTTTAACAAATTTAAAAATTTAAACATTTTAAAAATGAAATAAAATAAAAATTTTAAAAATTAAAAAAAGTTTTTAAAATTTTTAAAAATTAAAAAGTAAAAATAATTAAAAAATAAAAATAATTTTAAAACCAGCCTGGTGCCGGTGGTTCCTAGCACTTTGGGAGGCTGAGGCAGGCAGATTGCTTGATCCCTGGAGTTTGAGACCAGCCTGGCCAACATAGCGAAACCCCGTCTTTACTAAAAATACAAAAATTAGCCAGGCATGTTGGCACACGGCTGTAATCCCAGCTACTCAGGAGGCTGAGGCAGGAGGATCACCTGAGCTCAGGCAGGTTGAGGGTGCAGTGAGCTGAGATCACATCACTTCATTCCAGCCTAGGTGACAGTGAGACCCTGTTTCAAAAAAAAAAAATTAACACTTATAAAAATTAAAGAGTGATCTAATGAGACATTCTTACAGGCTTATAATGGTGAGAGGATTCCACAATTTTGGGCCACCACACTCCTGCCTGGGAGACAGAGTGAGACCTTGTCTCAACTGAAAAAAAAAAAAGAAAAGAAAAAGCAAAAAACCCAGGGGCTGGGCGCGGTGGCTCATGCCTGTAATCTCAGCACTTTGGGAGACTGAGGTGGGTGGATCACCTGAGGTCAGGAGTTCTTGACCAGCCTGGCCAACATGGTGAAACCCCATCTCTACTAAAAATACAAAAATTAGCCAGGCGTGGAGGTGTGTGCTTGTAGTCTCAGCTACTTGGGAGGCTGAGGCAAGAGAATCACTTGAACTCAGGAGGCGGAGGTTGCGGTGAGCTGAGATCGCACCACTGCACTCCAGCCTGGGCGACAGAGTGAGACTTTGTCTCAAACAAAACAAAGCAAAACCCAACAAAACAAAAAGTCATTAAAAATAAAATTAAAATTAAAAAATTAAAAAAAGAAAGGCCTATCAGCACACAATGAGTAGGCAGACACAGAGACATGTTAGCAATAAACAATAGTGACAACACAGCTTAGAGCAGGAGACCATGCCTAATGTGGATGCATACAGCAGTTCTCAGTTCTCTCAGGATTAGATGGGGACACCACAATGGGGCAGGGGCACCTTCATTGCTCAGCACGTTGAGGTGTTAATACATCACATTTCTGGGCTGGATGGAGGGCCCCAATGACCTGCAATGATACCGTTTAAGGTTAAGGTAAAGATTGAGAGCATTCATGGAAAAGGTTCTAAGGTGTGAAAACCGTAAGACCAAAGATACCTGTTTCCACCTTTTCTAGAAAAATTGATGAACTGAAGAAGACATGGTCCATTATGCCTTACAAACTTACACAGTGCTTTGGGAATTCCAAAGTACTCAGTGGAGAGAGGGTGAGTAGAGGAAGATGTCCCCATCCAAGCCACCAGGAATGTGAGGTAGCTCCTGAGGGATGCTCTGGTTGTCAGTTTCCAGTGTGCCTGGCAGGTCTGTTGCTCCAGCTTGTTGACACTCCCTTGCTGTTTGTTACTATTTTGCTCTCTGAGTAGGGAGAAGAGGGATGCGGACAAACATTGTGCTTGACATCATGACCACTGTGCTGCCTTGGTCTGACATCTTCATAATGGTTTTAAGCAGGGAGCCACAGGGGGATTTACAAATGAATCATAGGGAACTGACAGACACTCTTTGAGCACACCCAAGTGATGTCTCGACAATCTCTTCTAAACACAGGGTACTTTTCATCACTTGTAAATTTGGGCCATAGAGTTTGGGTTGCTTCAATATGCTGTATTTATGGACAAAATGACATTGTTCATCCATTTAAGAATTCCAAGCTAGGTGTGGTGGCTTGAGCCTGTAATCCCACCTACTCGGGAAGCTGAGGTGGAAGGATCACTTGAGGCCTGGAGTTCAAGACCAGCCTGGGCAACATAGTGAGACCCATTTCTACATAAAAACTAAAAAATTATCTGGGCATGGTGGCATAGACCTCCAGCCCCAGCTACTTGGGAGGCTAAGGTGGGAGTATCACTTGAGCCCAGGAGGTCAACGCTGCAGTGAGCCATGATCGTGCCATTGCACTCCAGCCTGGGTGACTGAGTGAAACTCTGACTCTGAGAAAAAAAAGAAAAATTCCATTGTCACTTCTTGCTCTTCCCTGATGAAACTGAAAAACTTTACCTTGATGACCTGGTCCCAGGAGCAACCAGAAAGTAATTCTGTGTTCCCATTAAGTGGCACATGTATTTACATAGACTCTTTCATTAAAGTGACTTCTCAACACAGATATTTAGTTCCAAGCATGGAAAATAAGGTAGCTCTCCTGTTACAATAAAAGCTGAGTCCTTCCACTTGGGTTTCCAAGAGGAAGTATTTTTCTTTCCTGGAAAAGCAGCAAAAAGAGTGAAATACCCTGGGTGGAGCATTTGAATGTGAGCAGTGCTTTTTCCTGAAGGGTCCTTCCATAAAGCCAGTGATGCACTTTCATGAGACCATGAGCTTTTCCTATACCCAAGCAGCTCTTTGTCCATTCTTTTCTCCTGGGATTGGTTGTCTTCTCTTGTTTACTGCTGGAGGCTCAGGATGCTGAATAAATGACTCCTGTTGGGTGATTAAATCTGAGAGTTCCTGCAGACCCAGCTAAGATTCCAGGTCCCTGAATCTTTTTGGTGTTGGGACTGAGCATGACATTTTCTGCTCAACTAAGTAAAATCGGACAGACCATCTCAATGTTGTAGAGAGAATAACAAAAAGCATGGCTGCATCTGAAGGGCATATGCCCCCTCAGTTTAAGAAGACAGAAATCGAATAACTTCCTTTTTCTTTTTTGAGACAGGCTCTTGTTCTGTTTCCCAGGATGGAGTGCAGTGTTGTGATCATAGCTCACTGCACCCTTGACCCTCTGGGCTCAAGCAATCCTCCTGCCTCAGCCTCCCAAGTAGCTAGGACTACAGGTGTATGCCACCACACCTGGCTTCAAATGACTTCCTTAAAGCCTCTCCATCTTGAGATGTAATCTCTTCCTGGGTGTTTGAAGGAAACAACCCATAAGATTAACCTCAAAACAAAAGAGATGAGAAAAGCATCATGAAAGTACCAAGTGCCTTGTTTATATGCACATTCCTACATGTAATGACAGTAATAATTCAAAATGCTAGGCCACCAGGCTCTGCTGACTGGGGCAATGATGACATACACCCTGGAGTGGCAGGTCTTGGTGGGAGGCGCTTTGGAGGCAAAGGTCCAGAAACTCTACCATTCCCTGAGGTCAACAGCAAACTATCCTGGGTGGTATTTGTGTATTGGTTTGGTAGCCAGTAGGAGAACCAGGGCTGTTTGTACTCATGGAAGGTGATTAGGGGAATGGTTGGGATAAGAGAGAGAGAGAGCACATGAGCGGGTGCTCCATGTTGGCCAGGTGTTCATTCTCCAGTCTTGTGAGCACCTCATGGGTTCAATCTTGGGACCCCTGCCCATGAGCCAGCTTCTTGGGGATTTGCTGGTGGAGGTAGCTCCATTCTCCCTGGGCTCTGGTCCAGATTTGTTGCCACATTGGGGTTTTACAGAGGGGGAATGGGGAACATGGCTCAAGGTGATAAAGGGAGTTTGTGATTCCAGGCTGGGGTTAGAGCAGTGGGAAATGTCTTCCAACCAGTGTAGATTCCAGGGCACTGAGGAAAGTGTGGTCTTTCCTCAAACCTGAAGAAGAAGGGACCTAAATTCCAAGAAGTCACCAATACAAAATTCTCCTTTTGATAATGGAGATAATAAAGAGGCTCTTGGGATGAGGTATGGGCATCAGAAATTTGCTTTTCAGGGTCTGGAGCCGGGTCAGTATGTTTCTCAGTGGTTGAGATTCAAAGCGTCTTGCCTTCTTGAAATAAAGTAGTTGGTAACTTGACTGTATGTTGAGTTCCTGTGGGCTGAGTAAGAGTCTTCTCATTTTTAGATTAATTGAAAGAATGAATGGAGCACTTACTTGTCCTACTTTTGCTTTTTTTCACTATGATTCAAATAATTCATTTTCTTAGGTCAGATATGGGGAAATTTGTTCTTTTCACCCCTACTTCTGTAGAAATATTACATGTTGTTATGATGATGACTGATATTTTTGTATTGTCAAGCTAATTTTTGTTTTAAAAGTGTTTCAGGAGCCGTAGAGCCAGATCATCATCATGTCTGCATTGTGGCTGCTGCTGGGCCTCCTTGCCCTGATGGGTGAGTGTGGCTGATTTTCCCAAATGACTCTGGAGATGGGAAGGATAAGCACAGGAACACAATGGCACTTCTAATACTTGAAAATGCAACAAAAAAGATTATTTTTTTCCTAAACTGTCCAACAAATACTAGAGTTAGGAACAGCCACCAATAATCAGCCTCTCCCCAAATGTCTCACAGAAGAGTGGGGTTCTCTGGAATGCAAGGTGGGCTTAAAACAGCACTGCTTGAAGCCAGACTTTAAATATACACCATTGACAGCTGCTCATTGTCCACTATAAAAAATGCCAAATTGAATTTATTCCTAAAGCACATATTTCCATAGAAGAATTGAGGTGGTTGCCAGAATAAGACTAATGAATAAGACTAATTCAAATGGAAAACCAGAATCAAGGCAACCGAGCACATGTGATTAAGCTAACCATTGAGGCTGATTTAGTTGCTGTGATTGAACTTCAGCTTTGCAGCTAGAGGAAAAAGGGAAAGTACTTGTTTTTGTTTGTTTGTTTTTGTTTTTGTTTTTGTTTTGAGATGGAATTTTGCTCTTTCGCCCAGGCTGGAGTGCAGTGGTGCAATCTCAGCTCACTGGAATATCTGCCTTCCAGTTTCAAGTGATTCTCCTGCCTCAGCCTCCCAAGTAGCTGGGATTACAGGTGCCCGCCACTACACCTGGCTAATTTTTGTATTTTTAGTAGAGACAGGGTTTCACCATGTTGGCCAGGCTGGTCTCGAACTCTTGACCTCGTGATCTGGCCTCCCAAAGTGCTGGGATTACAGGGTGATCCACTGTGCCTGGCCTACTTGTTTTTTAATAAATAAAAGGAGGAAGCAAAGTTCCTCAGGAGAAGCTAAATTTTCCTGACTCTAAATTCAATAGATTTCTTAGATGAGGTCTCATAGTCATTCATTTAGTTATTGACCCATTCATTCAACAAATATTTTTAAATGCCTACGAGGTGCTAATCATTGGGAATACAAAGAACTTTGAGGATCATAGAGTGTGGCTAGGGAGAGGTCCACAAGGCAGGAACCAAGGAGTGATAAAACCAACTGCAATACTAAGGGTATTTGTCACCAGTCATAAAGATAAAAGTGCACTGATTAAAAAATAAAAAAGAACATGTCAGCTGGTTTAATTTTTAGTATATTCATAAAAGATCTAGTCTTTTCATTCCCACATTTTTCTTAGGTTACTTATCACAAGTTTGTAAAGTAGAAGTATTTGCTCCAAAAGACGAGTATTTATCAACCCCATAAAGTTCTAGGAAAATAGAACCTGAAAATGCATTTATATAAACACACAGGACACATATGATTATAGGCAATAGATATATCTCCAAAGATCTGCAAATCATTAAGGTTTGATAATCTAATCTACTTTAGTCAAAGGATCAAATAGATTAAACAGAGTAATCTGGCTGTGTGTGGTGGCTCACGCCTGTAATCCCAGAACTTTGGGAGGTCGAGGTGGGCAAATCACTTGAGCTCAGGAGTTTGAGACCAGCCTGGGAAACATGGCAAAAGCCCATCTCTTCAAAAAATTAGACAGGTGTGTTGGCTTGTGCCTGTGGTCCCAGCTACTTGAGAGGCTGAGGTGGCAGGATAGCTTGAACCTGGGAGGTTGAGGCTGTGGTGACCCATGATCGTGCCACTACACTCCAGCCTGGGTGACAGTGAGACCCTGTCTATAAATAAATAAATAAATAAATAAATAAATAAATAAATAAATAAGTAATCTAATGAGACATTCTTACAGCCTTATAATGGTGAGATGATTCTCAAAAGGAGCGATTTCTTGCCTACTGTAGGTATCTTCGTACTGGCTCATGTGCCCCCATTCTGGTGTGAATTGTAGATATATTATAAATACTTGTGCACCCACCTTGTGTGAATTGTAGATCTAAATACTCATGCACCCTTCTCCTGGTGTGAAGAGAAGGAACATTCTCCTCTTCAATGGCCTTTGTGAAATCCTGAGTGTCTGAAACCACCCTCCCCTTCAGTGACGACTGGAATGACAGAGGTAGAGAGAGATGGAAAAGAGAGAGAAAGGGAAGAAGTGGAAAGTGGGTGATCCCATGTGGAGACTGGTCCCATGCCTCTCTCCTTCACTCCCTTCTGCAGCCTTAGGCTCTTATCTAGAAGTGTACCTGAGAGAAAGAGTAGCCAACCTCAAATTCTCATTTATGAGCAGTGCCTTACTTTGGATCTGGGTTGATATCCCAGAGAGATCCAGATTTTATACTTGTTTCTCCAGAGCAAACATAAATTTATTTCATCAGAGCAACAAGTTAGGAATATTTGACGGAGAAGTGCTTGAAGTTCATATAAGATGAAAGATGAGGCCGGGCGCGGTGGCTCACGCCTGTGATCCCAGCACATTGGGAGGCCGAGGCAGGCGGATCACTTGAGGTCAAGAGTTCGAGACCAGCCTGGCCAACATGTTGAACCCTCATCTCTACTAAAAATACAAAAATTAGCTGGGTGTGGTGGCATGCACCTGTAATCCCAGCTACTCGGGAGGCTGAGGC
The DNA here is from genome assembly GCF_028885655.2 of Pongo abelii. Classification (NCBI taxonomy): domain Eukaryota; kingdom Metazoa; phylum Chordata; class Mammalia; order Primates; family Hominidae; genus Pongo; species Pongo abelii. The sequence goes on from NC_071997.2 coordinate 28,075,381, forward strand.
AGGAGAATCACTTGAACCCAGAAGGCAGAGGTTGCAGAGAGTTGGGATCATGCCACTGCACTCCAGATTAGGCAACAGAGCCAGACTCTGTCTCAAAAAAAAAAAAGAAAGAAAAAAAAGTAAGATGAGGACTACTTTACAGGGAACAAATCCTCTCTGATGTGTTCCAAGACACCACCTGACAACATCAAAGGGCACCAGAACTTTACAAAGAGTGTAACTGCTTCAATAGCTCCAATAGTTACTCATATCTGCAGGGGAGCAGGTGAGAATTTGGTATTGAGGAAGTTTTTGTGATCATTTATTGGGATATTTCTCATTTAAATTTCAAGAGTTTCAATTGCAGAGTGAAGGTGATGTAATTGATTTTATTATAGTTACTTCTATTAATGTAATTTTATTCATGGACAGAAGAATGATGAGAACTAGTTCCGTGCCTTAGGCTGAACTTTTCTCAACCTGTAGACTTGTCTGAAAGCAGCAACTGGGGATGCTATGGAAACATCCAAACCCTGGACACCCCCGGAGCATCTTGTGGGACTGGAAGATGTCACGGCCTGAACTACTGTGGTAGCTATGAGCTTTCGCCTTCTCAACCTATTCCCCTGGCTCTCACTGTTTCCCATGCCTCACGCTACTGAGTGTTGGAAAGAGTTCCGGGTATGGGGTCCCAAAGCTCTGCTTCTTGAACAAGTCACTTAGCTGCCCCTGCATCCGTGGCAAGGGGGTTAGCATTACGGTATTTACAGTATTGTTGTGAGCTCTGATCGACACAGTGTGGACAAGGGTGCTTTTTATTTTTTATTTTTATTTATTTTGTTTGAGATAAGTGTCTGTCTTGTTGCCCAGGTTGGAGTGCAATGGTGCGATCTCAGGTCACTGCAACCTCCACATTCCGGGTTCAAGCGATTCTCCTGCCTCAGCCTCCCATGTAGCTGGGTTACCTGCATGTGCCACCATGCCTGGCTAATTTTGTATTTTTAGTACAGATTGGATTTCACCATGTTGGTCAGGCTGGTCTCGAACTCCTGACCTCAGGTGATCCTCCCTCTATGGCCTCCCAAAGTGCTGGGATTACAGGTGTGAGCCACTGCGCCCAGCCGAGAGTGCTTTTTAAACCATAAAAGCACCTAGAAGGTAAGGCTAGCTAAGTAGATTGGCTTATTATTGGCTTTCCTTTTGCCCAGCCTTCTTATTATTTCAGAAAGGTTTAAACTCGCGTGATTTCTTGGTATCATTTAGGAGTGGAAAACTGTGCAATTGTGAACAAACTTGTTGAGGAGCACTATCTAAAGACTTATTGAAGGGTTTGGCAGAATTTCTCCTTCATGTCAGGTTGCAGCTGATAGGCAGGCACATTTCATTTTATTGGGGTGCTCAGAATGGGACCAATGGTTCCTATGGCCATAGAATTGTCCTGGGTGGGCCAGAGCAGCCCCTGAGAGCCCAGCTGAAGGGCACTGACAGCCACAGGGAACCCTGGCTCAGGGGATGCTGACTCAAGCTCACAGGAGGAGAGTCCTAACCTCAGGTCAGGGAGTGGCCACTACTAAAGATTAAGACCAAAATCTGGGATTCTCAGTCCTCAACCATTACCCAGATCCTTGGATTGTTCTTTCTCTCTCCCCTTGAGCTTCTGTTGCAGCATAAGTCACACCAAGCTGCATCCTTCCTTTTGTGTTTGGTTTAGGAGTTCGTGCTTCTGAAACGCTGGCTGAAATAGACATGCCATACCTCCTGAAATATCAACCCACGATGCAAACCATTGGCCAAAAGTACTGCGTGGATCCTGCCGTGATCGCTCCTGTCTTGTCCAGGAAGTCTCCCGGTGACAAAATTCTGGTCAACATGGGCGATAGGACTAGCATGGTGCAGGTAACTCTCCATCCGTTGACACATGTGGCCATTCTGCTATGTGGCACCACTGCTTTGTTTTTTGGATGATGGCAAAGCTTCACAGAACACAGCATGAATGAAGCTCTCTAGAGCTGTGACAGTCACAGTTCTGCCTGAGAGATATGAGCAGCAACATTTCTGCTTCATGTTGAGCCACAATTTCTTTTCACAGTAAATAATGCCGTGTTTCCAGAATATCATCTGGGCCACCCTATTCTGGATTTCTGGACCTAAGTGGTCCAAGAGAAAGATCACAGATTAAATATTTCCTCAGTTATTTTGTAGCCACATGGCCTTGAATAAGTCATTTAATCTCACTGGGCCTTAGTTTCTCTACCTATAAAATGTCATTCTTACAGCATTATTATGAAGATTCCATGAAATAATGCAAAAAAGTACTTGATATCTGTTGGATTCTCAAAAAATGTTAAATTTCTTTTCCTTTATCTTTTTTCTATACAATTCTTAGTTCTGAAGAATGAGTTTTATTTTTGCATGAATTCTGCCTGGTATCACTTGCCAGTTAGAGACTTCTGGGGAATGGTCACTAATCCACTGTTGAATTAATTCTACCCCAGGGAATCAGTGATGGCAAGGGTGAGAATGAGGCTCGATTTTTTCCATTGATCTCACACTGCTTTTGTGGTTGTTGTTGAGGAACCTGTGAGTATTGCAGTCTTTTTTTTTAAGATTTTAGAAAAATTTATTTCTCAATGATCTCTTCAAATTTGCTTCCCTTGACTTTTTTGTATGATACTTTTAAAGTACTTTCAAATACTTTATTTTACTTCGATTTGGAGACCCATCCAATAATCTGATAAGATGAGGTGAGGGACACGTAATCCATCCTTGACAAGTGAGGAAATAGAATCACAAGGAAGGAGTTGCTGCTACAAAGTCACATGGCAGCTAGAAGAGGCAGAACTGGGACTGAGTATCTTGTGATGTTAGGGCTGGCATCATTTCTGCTGCGCTGTTCTGTCTCCTTTGTAAAATCTGGCTTTTGAGGAAAGGATGAGTCCATTTCCTTTGAAGATGAAATAAGAATTCCCTAGATTTGGGCCAGGCACAGTGGCTCATGCCTATAATCCCAGCACTTTGGGAGGTCAAGGAGGGTGGATTACATGAGGTCAGGAGTGTGAGACCAGCCTAGCCAACATGGTGAAACCCCATCTCTACTAAAATTCAAAAATTAGCTGGGCATGGTGGTGCATGCCTGTAATTCCAGCTACTTGGGAGGCTGAGGTGAGAGGATTGCTTGAACCTGGGAGGTGGAGGTTGCAGTGAGCTGAGATCACACCACTGCACTCCAGCCTGGGCAAGAGAGCGAGACTCCATCTCAAAAAAAAAAAAAAAAACAACAAAAAAGAGAATTCTCTAGATTTGGACATTTCTCCCAAATATGATGAAACCTACATGGAAGTGGTAATCAAAGGTGTATAAGAAGGGTTAGAAGTCCTGTTAGATGTTCAGACCATCTGGAAAGAGAATTACAAGTTCAGACAGAAAAATCCCTTTCTGGCCTGTTTGGAGGGTTTGCACTGCAGCATTGAAGGAGGGCATCACACTGCTACCTACACTAACTCAGTCATTAACTGAGTTACACCCTTATGCTGAAGCAGCGGTGAAATGTCTGCTCGTCCCTTCCTTAGCCCAAACCTTGTAACTTTACTATCTTTTTCCTCTGGCAAGAACACCACTTAACATTAACATGAGATCTATCATCTTAACAGGTTTTTTTTTTTTTTTTTAGACAGAGTCTGGCTTTGTCACCCAGGCTGGAGTATAGTGGCACGATCTTAGCTCACTGCAACCTCTGCCTCCTGGGCTCACGCGATCCTCCTCAGCCTCCCAGGTAGCTGGGACTACAAGCATGCGCCACCATGCCTGGCTAATTTTTGTATTTTTTGTAGAGATAGGGTTTCATCATGTTGCCCAGGCTGGTCTCGAACTCTTGGACTCAAGTGATCTGCCTGCCTCAGCCTCCCAAAGTGCTGGGATTACAGGCGTGAGCCACTTTACCCGGCCACAGATTTTTTTTTTTTTAAGTCTAGTTTACTGACTCTCGAAGCTTATTGTGCATATGAACACATGGAGCTCTTGTTTACATGAGAATTCTGATTCAGTAGGTCTGAAATGGGGCCCAAAGTTCTGCAATTCTAATAAATAAGTTCTCAGTTGTTGCTGATGTTACTGGTCCCTGGACCACATTTTAAGTAAAACCCAGGGTATAGGTATGGTCAATATAATGGGGGCTGGAAGCAATGGTGGGGAGACAAGGGATCAGAGAGTACTTGCCTTATTTAGGGTGAGACATAGCTTCGGTTACAAAATAGGCTGGGCACAGTGGCTCACATCTTTAAAATCCCAGCACTTTGGGAGGCTGAGGCGGATGGATCATTTGAAGTCAGGAGTTTGAAACCAGCCTGGCCAAAAAGGTGAAATCCTGTCTTTACTAAAAATACAAAAATTAGTCAGGCAGTAGTGGCGGGTGCCTGTAATCCCAGCTACTCAGGAGGCTGAGGCAGGAGAATCGCTTGAGCCTGGGAGGCGGAGGTTGCGGTGAGCTGAAATCACGCCACCGCACTCCAGTCTGGGTGAGAGAGTGGGACCCTGTCTCTAATAATAATAATAATAATAATAATAATAAAAAAGACGGGAGTAAAAAGGAATGTAGAAAAAGAGGGACACATTGAAATAACAAATTAAGATGATAGTAGCAACTACAAGATATTAATAATTGCAATAAATATAAATAGAGGAAATCTACTGGTTTAAAGACACAGATGTATGAATGAGATTAAAAGCCCAAATCCAGATTTACATGGTTTATGTGAGAAACACTTAAAGCATTTGAATATGCAAAAGTTTGAAGTAAAAGTATGGTAAAAAGAAGACCTATCAGGCATACAATAATCAAAATAATGTTGATAACTATGATATATTAAATAAAATACACTTTAGAAGGAAATATTTGGGATGGAGAGAATCATGACATAACAAAAAAGATTGAATTTATCCAGGAAGTATAGCAATTTAAAGCAAGTAGACACCAGTAAAATAGCCTCAAAATATATGCAGCATAAATTATTATTACTATAATAATAAACCTGCTATCATAATGGGAAATGTCAACACATCTCTCTTGATTATTTACAGGTTATACAATAAACAAACCGGCAAAGATATAGAAGAAAAATAAGTAAAACAATTAACACATGTAACAAGAACACAATTAAGAGGCTTGATTGTTAATTGGGGAGGGAGGGAGAGCAGGAAAGAAAGAGAGAGAAGGAGGGGGCTATAATTATTTATGTATCCATTAGGATACATACAATTGTCTCATGCACATGAGGAACATTTTACAAAAGTTGATCATATATCATCTATTAAAGAAATCTTCAGAAATTTCAGATCTCACCATAATACAATTATGCTAGAAGATAATTTTAAAAAATTAAAAATATCTCTGATCATATGGAAATTTAAAATACATGCACACACACACATACACAACACTAAGTAACTCTTAGGTTAAAGAAACAAATCATAGCGAAACTTAAAAATAACTAAAACAGGATGATAGAGAAACACTAGATATTAGAAACTATAAGATATGGTAAAAATGCTTTAAGGGAGATTTACAGTCACAAACCTAACATTAAAAAAAAAAAGAAAGCCTTTTTTCTAACCTTTAAGTTCAGGGGTTTATGTGCAGGTTTGTTCCATAGGCAAACTTGTGTCATGGGGGTTTGTTGTACAGATTATTTCATCACCCAGGTATTAAGCCTAGTACCCATTAGTTATTTTTCCTGATCCTCTGCCTCCTCCCAGCTTCCACCCTCCGATAGGCCCCAGTGTGTGTTGTTCCCCTCTATGTGTCCATGTGTTCTCATCATCTGGCTCCCACTTATAAGTGAGAACATGTGGCATTTGGTTTTCTGCTCCTGTGTTAGTTTGCTAAGGATAATGCTGGCTACAGATGTGTAAGCGTACAATACAGTTGTTAATTATAGGCACAATGTCATACATCAGATCTCTAGAACTTACTTGTCTTGCATGACTAAAATTTTATACCCATTAATTAGCAACTCCCAGTTTCCCTCTCCCCATCAGCCCCTGGCAACCATCATTCTATTCTTTGCTTCTATGAGCTTAACTATTTTAGATACCTCATATAAGTGAAATCATGCAGTATTTGTCCTGTGACTGGCTTATTTCACTTACATTATGTCCTCAAGGTTCATCTATGTTGTCATATAATGCAGGATTTCCTTCTTTTAAGGTTGAATAATATTCCATGATATGTGTATACCACATTTTCTTTATTCATTCATCTGTCAGGTACATTTAGGTTGTTTCTACCTCTTGGCTATTGGGAATAGCTTTGCAATGAATGTGGGAGCTGAGATATCTCTTTGAGATCCTGATTCCAATTCTTTTGGCTGAATACCTAGAAAGGGGATTACTAAATCATATGGTATTAATTTTTACTTTTTTTTTTTTATTTTTGGAGACAGAGTCTCACTCTTGTTGTCCACGCTGGAGTACAATGGCACAATCTCAGCTCACTGCAACCTCCGTCTCCTGGGTGCAAGCAATTCTCCTGTCTCAGCCTCCCAAGTAGCTGGGATTACAGGTGGCCACCACCACACCCGGCTAATTTTTGTATTTTTGGTAGACATGGAGTTTCACCATTTTGGCCAGGCAGGTCTCAAACTCCTGCCTGGTGATCCACCCGCCTTGGCCTCCCAAAGTGCTAGGATTACAGGTGTGAGCCACTGCACCCAGCCCATATGGTAGTTCTAATTTTAATTTTTTGAGAAACCACATACAGTTTTCCATGGTAGCTGCACCATTTCACATTGCCATCAACAATGTACAATGATTCCAGTTTCTCTACATCCTCACCAACCCTAGTTGTCTTAGTCTGTTTTCTGTTGCTTATTACAGAATACCTAAATATGGGTAATTTATGAAAAATAAAATTTATGTCTTCCAGTTATGGAGGCTGGGGACCCCGAGGTCAAGGGGACACATCTGGTAGAGCCTTCTTGCTGGTGGGGACTCTCTGCAGAGTCCCAGGGTGGCTCAGGGCCTCACATGGTGAGAGGCTGAGTGTGCTGGCTTAGTCTCTCTTCCTCTTCTTATAAAACCACCAGCCCCACTCCTGTGATAACCATTAACCCACTAATCCATTAATCTATGAATAGATTAATCTAATCACCTCTTAAAAGCCCCACCTCTCAATACTGCCACAAGGGGGATTAAGTTTCAACATGAATTTCACAGGGGACAAACATTCAAATTATAGCACCTGTCTTTTGCATTTTTGACAGTAGCTATTCTAACAGGTATAAATAGCTTTACTGTTTGATCTCCAGGTGTTGTTGGAGGGCCAGTTCAAATTCTTGACTTTGCCGCACAAAAGAATTTGGGCACGAGTCCAAAGTAAAAGTAGGCTAAGAAGTTTATTGCAAAGCAAAAGTACACTCTGGTAGCTGGTTGGAGAATGGACAGCCTCATGTGACATTGGGAAAATCCCTTCGTGGAAAGCTTATATGATATTCATAAGAGAGAGGGGATGGTTGTTGCTGTTAAGCATGTTTTGGGGTCTCCTGGATGCACATGCGCTATTGTTGTGCATGCTAGCACGTATGTCACGTGTCTCAGCATTTTAATTCTCCACCCAGGGGTGTGCTTTTTTTTTACTCTTATAATGAGCATAGGTCAGCCCAAGGACACTAATCATGGGTTTCTGTGCTTACATGGATTTGGGGATTTTCCCTTCTGTTCTTTGTCCTCCTTACTGCAGATGTTTTTTTTTTTTTAAAGACAGGGTCTCACTCTGTCACCCAGGATGGAATGCAATGGTGCAATCATGACTCAATGCAACCTCTGCCTCCCAGGCTCAATCGATCCTGTTAGGCTCAGGCGATCCTCCCACCTTAGCCTCCCAAATAGCTGGGACTACAGGCACACACCACCACGCCCAGCTAATTTTTGTATTTTTTGTAGAGATGAAATTTTCCCATGTTGCTGAGGCTCGTCTCGAACTCCTGAGCTTAAGCAATCCACCTGCCTCAGCCTCCCAAAGTGCTGGGATTACAGGCATGAGCCACCGTGTCTGGCACTGTAGGATATTCTGACCGTGAGTCCCAAATGTAGTTTGTGCACTGTCAGTGGTTTGTTCTCTCCACCTGTCTGGCAAATTTGTTCCCCATAAGGGAGGCTATGACCACCCTAACTAACCTACCTCACAGGAGACTGAAGGTGGCATTGGTTCCATCAAAGGAGAACAAGAGATGGGAAATGAACAAGCGCCATTGAGCCCAAGAAGCCAGATCACCCTCCCACCCAGCTTATGTGGCTTCTTCTCTGCTTCCCTCCCTCCAGGACCCTGGCTCTCATGCTCCCACATCCTGGATTAGTGAGTCTCAGGTTTCCCAGATGACTGAAGTTCTGACTACTAGAATCAAAGAAATCCAGAGGAGGTTTCCAACCTGGACCCCTGACCAGTACCTGAGAGGTACGTGTAACGCTGTCAGTCAGTTGTCTCAAGCACAGAATTAATAGGGACAAATATAATACATTGCACCAGATTCCCCAAAACTCCAGCTGCCTCCTGTTAGGTAGTTAGTAAAGAGAATCAGAGTTAACTGCTGAATACCCCTATCTCATGCATTAACCTATCTCATGCATTTCAGGTGGACTCTGCGCCTACAGTGGGGATGGTGGCTATGTCGGAAGCAGCCAGGACCTGAGCTGTGAGTTCTGCAATGATGTCCTTGCACGAGCCAAGTACCTCAGGAGACATGGCTTCTAACATCTCAGATGAAACTCAAGACCATGATCACATATGCAGCCTCAAATGTTACACAGATAAAACTAGCCAAGGGCGCCTATAACTGGGAATCTGAGTTTGACCTAAAAGTCATTAAAATAACATGAATCACATTAAAGGAAGAATTTTGACCTGCATTTATAATGTGTAGTGTATGTCTGTGTGGATCAAGGGCCGTGTTTCTTTAAAGGTATTCTCATGGACATTAGCCTTGCTGTGGGTTTTCTGTGAATTTTATTTTTCACTGACTAGCGTTGCCAGATTTAGCAAACAAAATGTAGGAAGCCCAGGTTAAATTTGAATTCCAGATAAATGACAAATAACTTTTTAGTATAAGTCCCACGCAATATTTAGAGCACATTTACACTAACCAATTATTAACTGTTTATTTAAAATTCAAATTTATCTGGGCTTCCTATATTTTATCTGGCAACCCTAACATTAACTTCTTTGATAAAAGTCAGTGTTTCACATTTTAATTGAAAAATTTTGATGAGAAAAAGGGTAAGATGGCAGCCAGCCCCATCTACTGTATGAAATGGCTTTAGGAAAGTCACTTGCTAACTTTCTGGCATCATCTTAACCCCAGAATTGTCTCTCTCTCTCATGAAAGTTATTGTCTCCTTTCCTTTCCTGGACAACTGAACATTCTCCTACACCCAAACTCCCTAATTTTCCTGCCCAAATTGTCTCTAACTCAGCTAAACTATTCCCTAGTTTGGGGGCACTAAAGTCACCAAGAGAGCCAGTCCATGGGAGGTAATTCATCAGCCCGAGCTGCCCCCAAGCACATTGGCTGTGCACTGTACTAGTAAATGACTGAATTTGAAGATTTATATTCTATAAAAGTTATTCATGTCCCATTCTATCATCTGTACAATATCAGCACTTTACACATTGAGAAAGATGATATAGCAACTAACAAATCCTACTGAATCCTCTATCTGCAGCCACTGCATTAAGAACTATAAAACCAGGATGCAAAGACATTGTCCTTGTTCACAAAGGCTCCTGTATTAGTCCATTATCACACTGCTATAAAGAACTGCCTGAGACTTGGTAATTTGGAAAGGAAGAGGTTTAATTGACTCACAGTTCCGCATGGCTGGGGAGGCCTCAGGAAACTTACAATCATGGCAGAAGGGGAGGCAAACACATCCTCTTCATATGATGGCAGGAAGGAGAAGTGCCAAGCAAAGAGGGAAAAGCCCCTTACAAAACCATCAGATCTTGTGAGAACTCAGTCACTATCATGAGAACAGCAGCATGGAGGTAATGGGAATGTGGGGATTTTGGGAACTACAATTCAAGATGAGACTTGGGCAGGGACACAGCCAAACCATATCAGCTCCTTTTCTAATTCAGATACAGACAATTAGTTACGAACACAATAAGCTAACTTCGCTAAAGAAGAAATAAAAAAAAAATCAAGGGTGTGTCAGTAGGTGAATTTTGGAGAACTGAGGCCCAAATTCACGCAAGAAAGAGGCAAGGCCATTTATTAGTGTTGCTCTCCCACCAGCCCTGACAGGTTGCATCATTTTTATTCCCTTGAACAGACAAGAGAAGTGGCAACCAGAGTTGTTGATAGTATAGTCGGCCCTCCATAGCCATGGTTTCTCCATCCATGGATTCAGTGTGAATTGAAAATATTCGGGAAAAAAATTACATCTTGGGAGGCTGAGGCAGGAAGATAGCTAGAGCCCGGGAGTGTGAAGCCACGGTGAGCTATGCATCACAGCACTCCAGCCTAGGCAACACAGGGAAACCTTGTCCTAAAAAGAAAAAACAATTTATGTGTACTGAAAAAGTACAGACTTTTTTTTCTTGTCATTATTCTCTAAACAGTACAACTATTAACATATCATTTACATTGTATTAGGTATTATAAGTCATCCAGCGATGATTTAAAGTATACATGAAGTTGTGCATAGGTTATATGCAAACCCTACATTATCTTGTATCAGGGACTTGAGCATCCGTGGATTTGGGTATGGGGGGTGGCTCCTGGACCCAGTCCCTCAGGATACCGAGGGATGATTGTAATTCATCAACAGAAACTTGCCCTGGGTCACAAAACTGGTAAGGGACAGGACCATAATACAAACCCAGATGTCTTCAATGTTAAAGCCTATCTTTTTATTTTAAGTTTTAATTTTTTCCTAAGTGGCACACATACATAATTAGATGGTTGGCACACACATGCGCATGTGTGCATATGTCATGGGGTGTTCAGTTGACCAACTATCCTGGTTTGCCCGGAACTGGTGAATTTTCTGGGTCATGAGGCCTTTAGTGCTAAAACTGGTAAAATTAAACTTGAAAAGTCCCAGGCAAATTGGGATGAGTTGGTCATTCTAGCCTGGCCTTCCTTTTCCAGGAAGTATTTGAAAATATGTGAGGGCAGTTTTCTTCCCTCCCTCCCTTCTCCTCATTCTCTTTCCTTTGTTACTGCTACAGTGCCCAGGGTAGGGGGTTGGGGTTAGACATTACTGGTATTTTGGGAAGGGGCTGGGCAAAGACTGCTAAGTATTTTGCAGTTTGCACTGGGTGGGATGGTCCCACCCAGTGAAAAGTATGTAAAATTTTATTTTTACATCCTCCTGAGTTAGCCTTTTGTCAGCTTTACAACCCAGATTGTTTTTTTCAGAAATCTGAGAGCCATCTTTTTGAAATGCAAACACCTAGGAAAATAATGTCTCTATGTTCCATTCACTGTGGAAGTTTAACCTCTGAGCACCTTTCTGTCTCTATCTTCACCTGTTTGTCACAAAGGTAAGAAAATTTTATTATTCCTTCTTTTTTTTTTTTTTTTTTTTTGAGACAGGGTCTTGCTCTGTCACCCAGGCTGGAGTGCAGTGGCACAATCACAGCTCACTGCAGCCTCCACTTCTTGGGCTCAAGTGATCCTCCCACCTCAGTCTCCTGAGTAGCTGGGACCACAAGTATGTGCCACCATGCCCTGGTAACTTTTAAATTTTTTTTAGATATGAGGTCTCACCATGTTGCCCATGCCATTATTATTCCTTTTGATAAAGGTGAATTTAGGCTAAACTGTGAAAGAATGTATAGCAAATGGCTCTGTTAATTCCTCTCACAGGAGGACAGGTTACTGTTAATAGAGAACATATGTATGTAATGGTTAAAAACACGGCAGTAGAAAAGGATTGTAACTTCTCACCTCCTTTGAGAGTGAAAAGAAAGAAAAAAGGATTGTAACATCTTGGCTGCCTAAGTAGGGTGGAATTTCTCTCTGCATAAAAAAATATCTTTGCAGATGATCAGCCTTTGTCCATGGTACTCTGGTTTCTTTCTTTTTGATGTTTTGTAGAGATTTTAAATTTTCCAGCAATACAAAAAGGAAAGAATATTTGGTTAAAGATCACTAAACTCTGGGCTGACAGTCAGCTGGGTGTGTAGGGGACTGGTGTCTCAGTGTAAGTCTTAATCATATTAAAGTTGTTATTTGTTTGTTTTTAAGTACAAGATTTTTCTATCAGGATGCCAGAGATTTCTTCCTAGAGACTGTGAATTACATCACAAAAAATGGTTTGGTCTCAGATCAGACATTATGCAAACACTGTTTACAGCTGAGTTGTGTAATCACCCAAGATTACTTTACTTTCTTGAATAATAATAGAGTTAATAATTATCCATTGCTTGCTGCCTTAGTTCTGTCTGTACTTATCACTAATTCAACAATAAATATCCTCTTAATTGGTAGTTCTTATCAGAGAGTCTATCAATTATTTTTCATGAAGAACTCTTTCCTGGAAACTTCTGACCTGCTCCCGTCTCAGGTAAGTCAGAAACATCCTGGGATCCCCTTCCCCATATTCCTTTGTAGCTGTCCTATGTTGCACTTTTCATTTTTTACATCCTTTCTGAGCTTACTCTTTTGTTTTAATGGAGCACATCCTCTAGCAGCTTTCTGAGAAAAGTGAATGGGAGATAAGTTTTTTGAGACTTTCCAGATCCAAAATATCTTTCTTTCTATTCTCACATGAATTAGTGAATTTGTCCTGGAACAGAATTGTAGTTTGGAAGTAATTTTCCTTTGAAGTTTTTAAAGCATTGCTCTGTTGGTCTTTGGGCTTTTAGGGTTACTCTTGAGAAGCCTGAAATCATTTTGATTTTAATCCTCTCTCTATATTTCTCTTCCTTCTCTTTAGAACAGTGGTGTCCAATCTTTTGCCTTCCCTGGCCACATTGGAAGAAGAATTGTCTTGGTCCACACATAAAATACGCTAACACTAATGATAGCTGATAAGCTAAAAAAAAAAAAAAAAAAAATCCCATAATGTTTTAAGAAAGTTTATGGGCCATACACAGTGGCTTACACCTGTAATCCCAGCACTTTGGGAGGCCGAGGCAGACAGATAACCTGAAGTTGGGAGTTTGAGACCAGCCCGACCAACATGGAGAAACCCCATCTCTACTAAAAATACAAAATTAGCCAGGTGTGGTGGCGCATGCCTGTAATCCCAGCTACTTGGGAGGCTGAGGCAGGAGAATTGCTTGAACCCAGGAGGCGGAGGTTGCGGTGAGCTGAGATTGCACCATTGCACTCCAGCCTGGGCAACAAGAGCAAAACCTGATCTCAAAATAAATAAATAAATAAAATAAAAAAATAGAAAAGAAAGTTTACAAATTTGTGTTGGGTCACATTCAAAGCTGTCTTGGACTGCATGAGGCCCGGGTTGGACATAATTGCTTTAGAAGATTGTAAAATCTTTTCTTTGTTACATACATGTTTGACACTTCACACCAACGGGGTTATTACTTGCTTAGTGGAATTCTGACTTTACCAGAAGAGCAGCACCCTGGCCTGACTCATCCAGCCTTGGGGAAGCCTGCTTTTCAGAGACAGCTTCCAGCTTTCATCCAACATTGGCACTCAGACACGCAGCTGTGGTTTCATTTTCCTGGGGAAGATGGGAGAACCATCTGTCCATCCTGAAGGGAGACCTTGCATTTCTCCTCAGATGAAAGACTGACTGCCTCTACCCTTGTTTTTCCATTTTGCTCATTGACACATGACTCTTCTGTTGATAATTCATTTGCTTCAAACCACAGATATCTCTGGAATTATGCAACCTAATCCTTAGGAAAACACAGTATTTATGTGGTCTTGGAGAGTCTGCAGCTGCCTTATTTGATAAAGTTGCATCGGGATGTGTTATTTGAAACATCTCAGGAGAGAAGACTGTTCACAACTGTCCTTAGAGTCTGATGTAACAACACTGATTACAGCCTGGCAGGCATTGTCCCCTCTAAGCTAAGTGAAAACACAATACGGAAAACACCCAAGCATTTAAAAAAGATTTTTGTGACTCTGTTTTCTCCTTGACTTCTGAGGGAAACAGTTTACAGTTCATAATTTTTTGTTCATTCCTAAGCACCACTGGGAAGCTCCCCTCGGTGTTTTTTTCCTGTTGGTGACGTGTTGGCCTGATGTCTCCAACGAAGAACCTGTTGGGAATAGGCCCCAAATCTGGCCATAAACAGGCCCCAAAACTGGCCATAAACAAAATCTCTGCAGCACTGTGACATGCTCATGATGGCTATGACGCCCACGCTGAAGGTTGTTGGTTTACCGGAATGAGGGCAAGGAATACCTGGCCCACCCAGGGCGGAAAACCACTTAACATGTTCCTGAACCACAAACAATAGCATGAGCGATCTGTGCCTTAAGGACATGTTCCTGCTGCAGATAACTAGCCAGAGCCCATCCCTTTGTTTCCCATTTTAGTTAATCTATAATCTATAGAAACAATGCTTATTACTGGCTTGCTCTCAATAAGTATGTGAGTAAAACTCTGTTCGTGGCTCTCAGCTCTGAAGGCTGTCAGCCCCCTGATTCCCACTCCGCACTCTATATTTCTGTGTGTGTGTCTTTGATTCCTCCAGCACCACTCGGTTAGGGTCTCCATGACCGAGCAGGTCTCAGCAGAACCCGTGAACACCCAGTGATTTCTCACACAACACCTTCCTTGTTCCATGAAAATGTACCTCTCCTGCTGCTGTCTTCTCTGTGTCACATGCCCACTCTCTAACTAACTAAGAGAGAAAAATAGTGAGAGACAAAGGAGGAGAAAGAGAGAGAGCGCTTAAATGCACCAATGGGCTAATACGAGTTGCAGTTTCCTTGTCTATAAAGTAAAAATAAAACTACCTAGAAGCCGTCAAATTAAATCAAACTACATTTAGGCCTGCAGTTGAGAAAAATACTCAGGTTACCTCAGAGGATGGTGATTAGCTGTAAAGATTCATAAGGGAAGTGAGTGAGAAAGCATTGGAAGCCACCTCAGCAGAGGGTGAATAGGTGGCATGAGGAGCCAAAATGTTCTCCAGGAGACCTCCTAGTGGCCTAGGGGCAGCTCTTGGTGGCCTTTCCTGAGACTCAGGAAGTCTCCATTCTGTATTGATAATGACCACTTCTAACAGCCAAGTGACTTTCTGAGTACTCGCTGGTCTCCTGTGGGTATGCACTCATGGCTTCTCCTGCCTCAAGGCTTCTGCTTACTGTCTCCTCTCAGAGGTCTTTCTGCTTTGGGCTCCTCTACTGCACATGTCCTTCTCTGTGTCTTACGTTCAAACTCTCCAATCAGAGATTCTTGGATCACTTTCTGGCACAATCACCCACAGAATGTTCCAAACTTGGCTCTTCCCCTGGCCCATGTAAGCTGTTCTTCGAGCTGTATCAGGGTTAGACTGACACCCTTCCATGTGTATCCAACTTGGTATTCCCCATGTGTTTTCTTGCTTCATTTCCAGCCCACAATCATTTAAGAGCACCCGGGTAGGCCATGTGCTATGCTAAGAACAGGGGACATAAAACTGAATATGACAGAACGTGAATTGACAATCTATTGGCAAAGCCACCTAGAAAAAATATGATGCTGTATTCATTTCCTAGGACTGCCATCACACATTACCGCAAACTGGATGGACTAAAACAATGGAAATGTATTATCTTTCAGTTTTGGAGGTTAGAAATTAAAAATCAAGGTGCCAGAAGGGCCATACTCCTGAAAGCTCTAGGGAAGAATCACCCCTTACCTCTTCCTAGCTTCTGGTGTTGCCAGCAATCCTTGGCACTCCTTGGGTGGTAAACACATCTCTC
Source organism: Pongo abelii (assembly GCF_028885655.2). NCBI lineage: Eukaryota > Metazoa > Chordata > Mammalia > Primates > Hominidae > Pongo > Pongo abelii. The sequence goes on from NC_071997.2 coordinate 28,091,247, forward strand.
CAATATCTGCCTCCATCACCACACAGCCTTCATTATGTATTCCCCTGTGTCTTCACTTGGCCTCCCTTTAAGGACCCTAATCATTGGATCTAGGCCCCACCCTAATCTGATTGGACCTCATCTTGATTACACCTGCAAAGACCTTGTTTCCAAATAAGGCCACATTCATTCAGTTTTCTGGTGGATATGAGTTTCAGGATGACTCTATTCAACCCAGCACATGTGCTCACGGGTGTGCTGGTGCACGGATGTCTAGGGGCAACTGAGGAGGTCAATTCCTTTTCTCCTCCCCAAGTGGTGGCTATGTACCAGGCTGATCTAGTCATAGAAGGTGGAGCATGACTGAACAGCATAGAGGGAGGAGAGGGCAATCAAGAGTTGCTGTTGTTGAAGTGTGGATATATAGGACAGGCACAGTGATAGGTCCCTATACAGAATATTAAATTTAACTCACACAAAAGTACTGAAAATATGTCATAGTATTCGGGTTTTGTAGGTGAGGAAATAGAGGCCCAGAGAGGTTAAGTCAGTTGCTCAAGGTCAAACAACCAGTTACGGGCAGAGCCAGGTTTGAATTGAGACTTAAGACAAATGCTTCAAGGGAGCTTGGAGCTGATATGACCCGGTATAGCACAATTTCACATAGTCCAAAATATTCCCTCCATAGACAGGAAAAAAAAAAAAAAAAAAAAAAAAAAACTATGTTAGGCCACACCTTTGCCTTAGAACATCAAAAGCTCACCTTACAGTCACGATTTAAAACACTCTGGTCCAAGCAGGTGCCGGTATCCTTGGTTGGGAGACCTGAAGACAGATCATATCCCAGGGCTCTTTGCAGACATTCCCTACCACCAGCCCAGAGCCTGGTAGCCCCAATGGGCGGCTAGTCCCAGAAGGGAAATAACAATCACTGCAGTTCGGATCTCAGGAAGCCCATCCTTAGGGGAAGGGGAGAACACCACATCAAGGGATCATCCCATGGGACAAAAGAATCTGAACAGCAGCCCTTGAGTTCTAGATCTTTCCACTGAAATAGTCTACCCAAATGAGAAGGAGCCAGAAAAGTAATTCTGGTAATATGACAAAACAAGTTTCTATAGCAACCCCAAAAGATCACATTAGCTCTCCAGCAATGGATCGAAACCAAAAAGAAATCTCTGAATTGCCAGATAAAGAATTCAGAAGGTTGATTATGTGAACCCTGAAAATCTGAGACAGGTTTCAGTTAATTCAGAAAGTTTATTTGGCCAAGGTTGGGGATATGTGCCTGTGATACAGCCTCAGGAGGTCCTGATGACAAGTGCTAAGGGTGGTCAGAGCACAGTTTGGTTTTATATATTTTAAGGAGACATGAGACATCAATCAACATATGTAAGATGAACATTGGTTTGGTCTGGAAAGGCGGGACAACTCGAAGCAAAGATAGGACAACTCAAAATGGGGAGGGGGCTTCCAGGTCATAGGTAGATAAGAGACAAATTGTTGCATTCTTTTGAGTTTCTGATTAGCTTCTCCAAAGGAGGCAATTAGACATGCATTTATCTCAGAGAGCAGAGGGGTGACTTTGAATAGAATGGGAGGCAGGTTTGCCCTAAGCAGTTCCCAGCTTGACTTTTCTCTTTAGCTTAGTGATTTTGGGGGCCCAAGAAATTTTCCTTTCATATTTCCCTGCTTTTCTTATTAAAAATCTTTTGGAGAAAGCATTTTAGAAGAAAATGAGTCTGTAGTCTCAGGTTTCATCTGATCTCTCCTGATTGGGATGGTTTATTCCTAGATGGGTAGATCCTGAGTTATTAGGAAAGCTCATTTTTAAAAGTTTGTGAAGTCTCATGTCCTTTGAAGAGAAAATAAGGGGAGGAAGCGAGAAAAACAACAACAAGCAAAAGAACAATTCTGGCAAATCGATGTAGGCCACATAACTCTGAAGTCCATACATCAGTAGGCAGGTATGAAAGTGGCTTATGTATGTATATAGGTTGCTGTTATTTTCCTCTGAAGTTTAAGTTGCTTGGCTTCAGTTCACAGGAAAGCACAGTTTAGTTTTCAGTGACTCCAAATTAGGAAAAATGGGGAAAAAAAGAAGAGAAAAAAATGAAAACATTATTTTGAAGATGAAGACTTGTAGCCAAGAAAAATTAGAATTCAATCCAAACTGTAGAAAATAACAAAATTTGAAAAATATTAGGGAAGACTAGAATCTAACAATAGGTGTACTATAGTTTTTGAAACATAATTTTTCTCTCCAGTTTCCCATTTTTACTAAAGACAAATCATGGTAGGATTGGTTTGCTTTCTTATACTTGGCCTAATTATTTGTATACAGTGCGGCAAAAATATTTACATAGGCTTATAAATTGGCTTTGATGGAACTTTGTTCCATAGAAGGAATCTCAGATAAGACTTTTTAAAAGCCAAGTCCAGCCATGGATTTGTACCATCAAATACCTGTGAGTTGAGTAAATTCCTCTTCTCTTGAGGTTCCCAAGATAAACCTGGGGCTCCTGGGCCTGTCAGAAGGTGACATTCTTTACTTGCCACAGGTCAGGAACCCTATACAGGGACTGTGTAGACAAAGGTATGAGGTCAGTTATTCCAAGGGTCTTTTAGAGAATCCATAAGTCAAGTTTGATTCCTTAAAGGAAAGCATGCCATCCCTGTCAAAGCCTTGGTAAAATACCAGTTTCTCCAATTGTGTCCTGTTACAGAAAACAGATTATTATTGCACTTATGCAAATAACATATTGTTGTAAGTTAAAAATACCCACAAATAATTTCCAAGTTCTGGAGAAATCAGTTAGAAATGAATATGCTCCAAATTTTGTTCACAGGCGTATACCTTACTCAATTGTTAAAAGCTGTAAATAGCTTAAAAGTGTTCTTGACTCTGAAAAACAAAACAAAGTACCAGCAACATTTTAAGCAAAATTTAAAAAGATTATTTCAGACTTCTGTTAGTTTAGTCCATGCAGTTAATTCCTGTTCAGCTTGATATTCATGAACATTTCAGTACTCCGTGAGTCCTAAAAGTTTTCTTCTATTCTGATGTCACAATCTCCACAGTTATCAGAAACCTGCATTTAAGAGCACCTGTTGGAGTTTTATAGCTGATTATGAAACCACCTTCTAAGGAGGACCAAAACAAGATAACACCAGAAAAACTCTTCTAGGCACTGGCTTAGGCAAAGAGTTCATGACCAGGAACCCAAAAGTAAATGCAACAAAAACAAAGATAAATAGATGAGACTTAATGAAACTAGAAAGCTTCTGCAGAGCAAAAGAAATAGCAGAGCAGACAACCCCCAGAGTAGGAGAAAATCTCCACAAACTATGCATCCAAAAAAGGACTAATATCTAGGATCTACAAGGAACTCAAACAAATCAGCAAGGAAAAAAGAAGTAATCCCATCAAAAAGTGGGTTAAGGACATGAATAGACAATTCTCATAAGAAGATATACAAATGGCCAACAAACACATGAAAAAATGCTCAACATTACTAATGATCAGGGGAATGCAAATCAAAACCACAATATGATACCACCTTACTCCTGCAAGAATGGCCATAATTTAAAAAATTTAAAAAATTATAGATGTTGGCAGGGATATGGTGAAAAGGGAACAGTTTTACACTGCTGGTGGGAATGTAAGCTAATACAACCACTACGGAAAACAGTATGGAGACTCCTTAAAGAACTAAAAGTAGAGCTACCATTTGATCCAGCAATCCTACTACTGGGTATCTACCCAGAGGGAAAGAAGTCTTTGTATGAAAAAGACGCTTGTACACCCATGTTTATAGCAGCACAATCTGCAATTGCAAAAATATGGAACCAGCCTAAATGCTCATCGACCAATGAGTGGATAAAGCAAATGTGATATATATATATCGATATCGATATATATATCGATATATATATATAGGTTTAGATATATATATACACATACACACATACACACATACACACCATGGAATACTAATCAGCCATAAAAGGGAACAAAATAATGGCATTTGCAGCAACCTGGATGGTGTTGGAGACCATTATTCTAAATGAAGTAACTCAGGAGTGGAAAACCAAACCTTGTAGGTTCTCACTTACAAGCGAGAGTTAAGCTATGAGGATGCAAAGACTTAAGAATGATACAATAGACTCTAGGGACTTGGGGAGAAGGGTGAGATGGGGGTGAGGAATAAAAGACTACACATTGGGTACAATATACACGGCTCAGGTGATGGGTATGGCAAAATCTTAGAAATCACCACTAAAGAGCTTATCCATGTAACCAAATACCACCTGTTCCCTAAAAACTATTGAAATAAAAAATAAATTTCAAAAGATGTGGTAAAAGATTAAAAATAAATAAAAATAGAAAAAAAAACCCTCTTCAGTCGAATATGGTGGCCACTTGTGGCTATTGAGTACTTGAAATGTAGCTAGTTCGAACTGAAATGTGCTGTAAGCCTAAAATACACACATTTAGTACAAAACAGATTATAAAATATCCCAACTTTTATATTGATTTTGAAATAATATTTTGAGTATATTGGGCTAAACAAAATATAGCATTAAAATTAATCTCACTTCTTTCAATGAGTCTGACAAAAGAGTTTAAATTAAATGTGTGGCTCACATTTTGTTTCTATTGGACAGCATGGGTGGAGAAGGTCTCCGAACATAAAACACCAAATAAGTATATTTTCCACTGGGACTGGGGGTGGGTGCTTCGGGGGAAGTGAATAGGTGCTGGGCAGTGTTAAAATCAGGGTGGGCGTAGGTGGCAGTGAAGAACAGTCTTTGTGCAGCCAGATGGCAAGTGAGAGCATGAATGCCTGACTGTTGGAAATGACAAAATAAATCACGGAATCCTGAAGTTTCAGGGTGTAAAAATGCTTTAGAAATCATCATCTGACCCAATAAATGATGGAAAGAAATGCCCTGGACTCGGAATCTGAATATTTTGGTTCCAGTCTCAGCTCCATCATTTATTAGATAGAACGTCTTGGGCAAGTCAGTCTCTTTTCTTATATGTCTAATGGGGACATAAAATCTCCTTGATCTTTCTTGGAAGGTTATTTCTATTATTTTAACTTATTTGAAAGCCCATTCAAAATTCCAAAGTGCTGCAACGATATAAGATATTAAATAGATGTTGCCTATTTTACAATCCTGGCTCAGCCCAGTTCTATAGACAGTTGGTAATTTTCAAGGTGAGTAATTAACACGGGGATACTTTGGCAGTGAACATATTATTAGTGTGTTTGTGCTTATGTCTACACAGAGAAGAGAGAGGAGGCAAAGATAAAACCTGTAGCTCCCATTTTCTTCTTATATATTTTTACTTATTTTTTCTATCACAGTTATAACCTCTTAAGAAAAATTTAGATGAGTACTAGAATCTGGCAAAATTAGTTAAATCAGACTGAGATTAATATGATAGAACAAAATGAGCTGTAGAATGATGTTTTGGCTGAGCCACTCACTCTGCCTGGGTCAGCACCTTCTTTAATTGACTCTTTTCAAGGAAATGCAGTACAGGTTGCTCTCTGTTGTTACCTGTGTGTCATGACCCGCTGGGCCATTAACCCATTTGTCTTGAATAGTCAATTCTCTGGCCCCAGGATTGTCAGGAGCCAGGAGGAGCTGGGGAACATGGCTGAGGCACTCTCACTCCTGTTCCAGCCTCAGGAAAACCCACTGAGCCTGGGTCAAATCTTGGGAGTAACTGCTGACAATGGTGATTCCTGAGCCATCTTCTCTCCATTGCTTGTCCTGGGTGAGGCCTCAGGGAGGCCAACAATTTCCTAGGCCTCTCTATTGCTGTACACATCTGGAACTGAAATTCATTGCATATCCCTTCAACCCTGAATTTAACCCTAAGAAGTGTGAAAAATTGGTTTGAACGTCCTCATCAAAACTCATGTTGAAATTTAATTACCATATGTAATGGTATTGGAAGGTGGAAACTTTAATAGATGATAAGGGCCAGGGTGCAGTGGCTCACGCCTGTAATCCCAGGACTTTGGGAGGCTGAGGCAAGAGGATCACTTGAGCCCAGGTGTTTGAGATCAGCCTGGGCAACATGGTAAGATCCCGTCTCTAAAAAAAAAAAAAACACAAAAATTAGCGGGGAGTGGCGGCACACACCTGCAGTCCTAGTTATTCGGGAGACGAGGTAAAAGGTTTACCTGAGCCTAGAGAGGTTGAGGCTGCAGTGAGCTGTGATTGCACCACTGCGCTCCAGCGTGGACAACAGAGGGAGACCCTGTCTCAAAAAAAAAAAAAAAAAAAAAAAAAAGATAATGAGGTCATGAGGCTTTGCCCTCACGAATGGAATAATGCTGTTCTTTCAGGAGGGGCTTTATTTCTGCAGGATCAGCTCAGCCCCATTTGCTCTCTGTCTTGTGTATTCACCTCCACCTTCTGCCATTCCACCATGGATGACCCTTGTCAGATGCCAGCACCATGCTCTGGGATTTCCTAGCCTCCAGAACCATGGGCCCAATAAATTTTTGTTTATCATAAATTACCCAGTCTGTGGTATTCTGTTATAGCAGCAAAAATAGCAGACTAAACACTCACCATCCCAATCACCACAGGGCCAGAATACTAGAAGGTGCCCTTGCAGTTCTCATAAAACCCTGGGGTCCAAGGCCTTCTAAGGGGTAGCCCTCCACAGCAATCATCTGTGGGATCAAACGTGGCTAACTAGTTTTAATATAGCATGTCTTTCTGACAACTTAATACAAGTTCCTTGTAGAACACTTGAAAATTACTGCAAGGTACTGATTATACCCCTTTTAATTATGTAATTTTTTTTGTAAAATTTCTTTTTTTCTTTTTCTTCTTTTCTTTCTTTCTTCTTCTTTCTTTTTTTTTTTTTTGTCATATGATTATCAAAAGACTAGGGCCAGGTGCAGTGGCTCACGCTTGCAGTCCCAGTACTTTGGGAGGCCAAGGCGGGCAGATCATGCGGTCAGGAAATCGAGACCATCCTGGCTAACATGGTGAAACCCTGTCCCTACTAAAAATACAAAATATTAGCTGGGCGTGGTGGTGGGTGCCTGTAGTCCCAGCTACTTGGGAGGCTGAGGCAGGAGAACGGTGTGAACCCGGGAGGCGGAGCTTGTAGTGAGCCGAGACCACGCCACTGCGCTTTAGCCGGGTGACAGAGTGACAGAGCAAGACTCCGTCTCAAAAAAAAAAAGACTAGGACCCAGACTATAGTATATGAGGACTTCTATTTTAAAAAATGAGAAAAAGTTGATGATATCTTGTGATATAAAAAATTTTTTAAGCCAAATAAATAAAATGTGAAAAAGGCAAACAACCCAGTGAAAAGTGATCAAAGAATACAAACAGGCAGTTCAGAGCAGGTAAAACTGACACGGCCAATGAGCGTATATGAAAAGATGCCCAATCTCAGTCAGGAAACTGACTTTAACCACCCAATTTAAGTCTAATTATAACAAATCTCGGTGGAGATATGGAGCGTGGAAACACTTATATGCTGCTTTAGAGGGGTAAATATGGTACAACTGCTTTGAAGAATTTTGTAACATCTGGTATAGTTGAAGATGCAATTCAGCTTAATTTCCATGCCTGCATATACACACACTTAAAACAAAATTGGAAACATTCATTAATACCATTTAATAACCTGCTTAAGTAAAGAGCTTAACAGTATGAACATCCTTCTATTGTTAAACAAGAAAACTTATTATTAAGAAGCCTCCAGCTGAGGCTCCTAACCCCTGCTTCCTCTCTTTGCACTGTGAGGGCCTCTGGCCTGATTAAAGGTCACCAGAGTCTTTGCACACACAGCCCAGAATCACTCACACCTGCCTGCTCCTCCACTGTCTATGGGGATATGTGATAGCCCAAGTCCCTGCATGCCTGATTTATTCCTCACACCATCCACCCCCTCATCCTTCTGCCCTTGATTTTGGTCAGGTTACTAAGGAGGATGAGTTGGAGAGGTCCACAGGGGATTCCAGTTCTCCTAGAAATCAAGACTGCAGGAAGCAGGCACGAGGGAGTGAGCAAGCACTTGGGAAAGGGCCTGAGCAAAGCAGGCTGAAGCTTGTATGCTACTGTTTGTTATAACTGTGGGTGGAGTTAGAGGTAAGGTAAGAGAAGTCAGCTGGGAGAAAAGGATGGCCGATACACTCCACCTCCAAAACCTTAAGCTTAAATCTTCCCACTGGCCCCATGATAGCCCCTTACCTTCTTCCCTTCATTTCCAATCCACTTGCCATTACTTGAGCCATTCCTTTGCCAAACTCCATCTCACTTGTCCCTGTATCCTCCTTGCATGGCACCTGCAGAGCTGCATCTCAGCCCTGGACCACCGCAGCCCTCTGTTTTCTCCTTGTCTCTACTTAGGTTGCCGTGTCAGACCCCAGCGTTTCAATACCTCTGAATGAACATTTATGGACTCCAATCTCAACTAGTCCATATGTAGACCCCACTCATCTTTTTGGCTCTCTTTCAGCTCTCTCTCCAATTCTACTGAGTAGCTTTTCCACATGTTCTCCGTTTTCTAAGTCCATGTAGTTTTTACTCTCGGCACATGATTTGAGCTCCTGTTTCACAAAGGACTTAAAAATCAGTAGATAACTCCCTCAGTTTTCTCCCATCAACTCTATACACTGAACTGCATTGCTATCTGATTTTTTTCTCTTTTCTTTCTGTTACAATGGAAGAGGCAATCCCATTCCTGCCTCAGGCCAATTTCTACGCTTAAGCTTTTGAACTAGCGTCTTCAACATCATTACCTGATCATATAATCCTGTTGTTTTTTGTATCCTCATTTTCTACAGCATTTGATTATATTCAAGTCACTCCCAGGGTAAACCGTGACAAAAGGACTGTCTTTGACACAAGTCCTTCTCCAGATACTGCTCCAGCTCTTCTCTCCATCACAGGTATGGTGAACAACTATAGAACAGTTTTTTTACAAAATCATCCAGAGTTCTAGGTAAGTGACTGCCTGGGGTCAGAGGGTGAACAGAAGAGAAGAGGGAGGGGAGAGAAACTGGGAATGACTGCTAATGGTTGCGGAGATTCTTCCATGGATAAGGAAAATACTCTAAAATTGATTATGCTGATGGTTGCAAAACTCTGTGAACATACTAAAAACCATTGAATTGCACACTTTAAATGAGTGAAGGCTATGATATGTGAATTATATCTCAAATCAAGCTGTTTTTAAAAAATAGCTTACTTGGCCGGGCACGGTGGCTCATGCCTGTAGTCCCAGCACTTTGGCAGGCCGAGGCAGGTGGATCACCTGAGGTCAGGAGTTTGAGACCAGCCTGGCCAACATGGTGAAACTCCATCTGTGCTAAAAAATACAAAAATTAGCCAGGCGTGGTGGTGGGCACCTGCAATCTCAGCTACTCAGGAGGCTGAGGCAGAAGAATTGCTGGAACCTGGGAGGTGGAAGTTGCAGTGAGCCAAGATCATGCCACTGCCCTCCAGCCCAGGCTGACAACAGTGAGACTCCATCAAAAAAAAAAAAAAAATAGTTTACTTTTGGCACAATGAAAGACATAGTTAGGGGATATCATGAGGCAGTCTTTTTATGGTGATGGGTCAGTTCTGTATCCTGATTATGGTGATGGTTACTTGCATCTACCTGTGGGATAAACGTTCACAGTACTATATGCTTCTGAAATATAAATAAATATTTTTTTAAAAGAGTGTGTAAAAACAAACTGGGGAAATCCAAATAAGGTCTGTACCTAAGTTTACAGTATTGTATAATACTAATGGTAATGTTCTGGATTTGACATGTACTATACTTATGTAAGATAGTGCCATTGGGGGAAGCTGGGTGAAGGGTACATGAGAACCCTTGGTACTATTTTTGAAGCTTCTTGTGAAATTTAAACTATTTCAAAATAAAAATGTTACTTTAAAATTTTGTTTCAGACTTCTCCCTTCTTTCCAAACCACAGGGAGTCCCTTTTTCAAACAAATATATTCCTAGACATGGTTGAATGATCCAGAGGTGGGCACCTGACCCAGCCCAGGTTCACTGGAATTTTTTCCTGGATGTTTTTTTTTTTTTTTAACCTGTGTATTTTTCCATTATATCGTTATACTACAACTGTTAGTCCATTCTTCTGTTGATGAATTTTTTGGAGTGTTTCCAGTTTTGAGCTATTATGAGTAAAGCACTGCAAAAATTTTTTTTTCTCTTTTTTCTTTGTAGAACTTACAATCTGTGAAGATTCTCATACAAGTCTTTTGGGAGACATTTTTTTTTTCATTGCTCTTGGGTAAATGACTAGAAATAAAATTCCTGAGGCATGTAGTATGTTTACTTTGTTAGAAACTGCTGAACAGTTCTACAAAGCAATCATACCATTTTACACTCCAACCAGCAATGTATGAGAGTTCTGTTTCATATTCTCACCAATATGTGATATAGCTAGTCTTTGGTTTTAGCCTTTTTAGAGAGTATGAAATACTGTCTCATTTTGGTTTTATTTTGCATTTCCCTGATGTGTAAAGATGTTTAGCAATTTTTCATGAGCTTTATTGGCCATTTGTATATCTTCTTTTCTGAAATGTTGGTCAAATGTTTGACATTGGAAGACCAATAATGCAACCATTTATATGGTTGAACCATTATATGGTTCAACAGGGTATGCATTTTACCTATCATATAGTAGATTAAAACCAAGACAAGAAAAGCACACAGCAGTTAAAGCTTGACATTGAAATATCCTGGGGTTAACTTGAATGTTTTAGTGAAATTTTATGGAAGGGCTCCCCTTCTGCCTTCTCACCAGCCATTGGTGCCAAAGTACCTTTGCCACATATTCTTGGGCAGCTCCCTCATTTTATAGGTTTCAAAGCTATGCAACAGATGCTTGGGCTGCAGCTGCTTGTGTGGCTGTTTCTGAACTTATCCTTCCTCCACTCCTACCAGGCAGGCTACAGAGTCCTGGCAATGAATAGCTCCTGCTTGTCCTGCCAGGTTTTCTTCACGGCTGAAGAGAGACTTCACCTCCTACTTCCTGTCCTATAATTCAGCCATTAATTATTTTTCCTGAGTGCATGGATAAACAAACAAATGAACAAATCAACAAGAAGCTAAGCCATCAGGACCTGAGTGCAAACCCATCATGATAGTAACTGGCATCTCTGTGAAGCACTGTAGTTTAGAACATGTTTTTACATATAAAATTTATTTTTATCTTCAAAACAAAGTCATGGGGCATTATTATCGTCTCCATTTTACAGATGAGGAAAATGAAGTCTCAGGGAGGTTAAAAGAGTTGCCCATGGTCATCCTCCTTGGCTGTTATTCCTGAGAAGGGAGAGCTGTGCCTGGGATTCACAAATAATGACATGGCGTAGACAACCCAGTCTCTATTAGCACAGACTAGTGTTGGGAGGGAGGCAGGTGAGGACGCAGAGGGCGAGGGGACCAAGGGAGCCTGAGATGCTGGATTCCTTTAACTCCCAAAAGTGCTAACCCAGGGTAGCTCAGGGCACAAGGGCAGGTCTTTGTGTGGTATGAATTGAGAAGTCTTGCCAAGAACTCCCACCAGAATCTACTTCCCTGGCTGTACAGAGTACCTCAGTTTTCATAATCATTCCTCTCCTCCTAACTAGGACAGTAGTACTTAAAACTTTCCCATTGAAGTTTTCCAATTGCTGAGGCCATTTAGTCATTAGGGATGATTGGAGTCTCTATCACTGAAGCCAGGAACCCCAAATCTGTTAGGACTCCCCAGAAGCTGCCAGAGAATTGCTGCACTGAAGAGTCTTAGGAGCAGGCAACTGATTCGAGGGGGCAGGGGACCAGGCCATAGAGTTTTATTTGTGTAGCACAGACAGTGCTTGTATATAGATTGTGTTTTTATTTTGGGGACTGATGGAGATTATGACAGGTGCCAAGTTCCCTTCAAGCCCCTCCTGGAAATATCGGTACAACTTACATGTAGTCATTCTTGGTATCCCTGGGAAGAGATGGAGAATTTATTCAGTATATTTCTTCTTAGTGACAAGAAATTTCTAAGATCATCATACAATAGTACCCACACTTAACCATCCACTGGGTCAGTAGGGTATTGCAGTTAAGAGTTACGCTTTAGAGTATAACAAACTTAGGTCATGCCCCTTCCTATTATTCTACCAGTCATACCATACAAGGTCAGTGTGTATTAACTACATTATTATTACTGGTAGAGAAAATATAAAGTGACAAAAAACCACTTTGGACTTAGTTAACTTATATTAATTTGCATTTTAGAAATTACAACAGCACCTACAAACACTTGACAGATAGTGGTATAAAATCTGTGAGTGGTGTTACTTTTCCAGACTATAGACAATGCTTTGTATCCAGATTGATTTGGACCTGTTGCAATGATTGCTCTGCAGAGGCATTTGTCCATCGTGCGGGCACTTCTGATACAGTGGAAGAGCATGGATTTTGGAATCTTACAGGCCTAGATTCAAATCCTGGCTCTGTCACATGCTAACTGTGCCATCTTTGACAAGTTACTTAGCTTCTCTGAGTCACAGTTTCCTCATCTCTAAAATAAGGGATGATACCTGCCTCACAGGGCCAGTGGAGGATTGAGTCATATAATATCCATAGGAACCTGACTAATGTTGGGTGTCAAATAAATGTTCAATTGTTCTCTCACAGTTTCAGTGAACAGAACAATCCACATCAGTTTGAAAATAATTTTGGTTGAGTTGCAGAAGCCCAGACATTAATACCCTCATACCTAGAAGGACTCGTAACCCCACTAACTGAGAGCAGAAAGATATGTATTCTTCACATTCAACAGTGCTTTAAATGTTTTATTAACACTTTCTTCTTCCAGTGCATGTAGGGAGAGCCCCAGCCTCCACCTACTCTCTTTTATCTCACTTATCATTCTTTCGTAACTTCTTAATCTCCCTTTCTTGAACTTTCTCATTGCCCTTAGCCTGGAAGCCTCAGGTAAGTGGCTCTACTCACCTTGCAGTGAAGTGGGTCATGGGCACAATGTCGCTGGTGATAGACTATGGGTTTCTAAGGCCTGCCTCAGGGCAGTTAGACTCCTGCAATATCCCTTATTCAAGAGTGGTCCTGACTGCAGTGTTGATGGTGGTGGAGCAGACCCTCCGTGGGTCACTTTGCTGAGAGTCAGGTAGGAATCATCCATTGGCTCAGAACAGCCCTGCTACTCTTCCAGGGATGGAAGGCTAGAGGCCGTGCCAGGGACGTCTGTTCTACAAGCAGGAAGGCAGGCAGGGCAGAAGTGAGTGCCAGTGGACTGTGCAGACCTCAGCTTGGGGAGGGCATGTTCTCCTGGGAGTGGAGGTTGTTTTATTGCCAGGGAGCTGGGAAGTTGCCTGTGGCTTTGTTTTCCTGTTTCCCGTACAGCTGCCTTGCACCTTTCTCCACTCGGTGGATGTAGGGTAGGACTGTGTGCAGTCTGAGAAACTGGACACGCTTGTGGAAGGACCCAGACCAGACTTCTTCCTCCCCTCAGCGCAATGTGCTTTGCCTGTTTCAAGAACGTCCTTTCCATTTCCTGTTCCTGGGGCTGCACAATATGCTTCCTCTCTTCCTTTGGACATAAGCCTGAAGAAAGATACTCTCTTCTTGAAGAAGTTTTCATCCCTGGCTATATCCTTTTTTCCCATATCCTTAGCAAGTATGGGCAAATGAGCACTCACGCTGCTACTCCCTGGTTTTGCATTGATCTCCTAGAGCAGGTGGCCACACTTGCACCTTTTTCTCAGAAGTGGGATTGGAGTAAGGAGCCAAGTTCACCTATCATAATCATGTGACATAGTGGTTTGCGATCATGTGACATATTGGTATGACGATCATGTGACATTGGAATGGGGAACAAAAAGCAGGAGACCCAGTATTTCAGGTAAATAACCAATCCAATAATAAAAATTGCTAGTATTTCCTGTTATCCTTTTAAAGCAAATTATCTGTTTCTTATTCGCAAATTTAGAAGCTGTTTGGCACAATTTTAGATATCTAGAAACAATCTATCAAAATATGCCTCCTGAGCAACCTGGGGGTTCATTAGATTAATTAATTAATAGTGGTGAATAAACCGTTTGAAATCCTCTTATTAATTGGGTCACCTAAGTCCTAAGTAGTATTATAACCAGGCCTAATGAGGTCAATGGCTTAAAGAGAGGGTTTTAAACCATATATAAAGCTCCTCTAATGATCGTTGGTACAGGACGAAGGTAAGAAAAGCCAGGTGAGTCTTCATGCTGGTGTTTAAAAGTTTCCTCCACAGCAGTAGAGCCACACTGATGTCTACTCAGTTAAAGCCAGGTGTGCAGTGATCTACTGACTAATGGATTCTCCAACTGTTAAACCTATGTTACAGGACAAAGGCCATCACTTTGTAAAAGCTTGAAGTGCAGTTTGCTGCTGAGTACAGGAGACCTTTGCAAACAGAGAGGGATTTTCTCTGTAAAGTTGCAAACAAGGTTAGTGCTCGCCTTCTTATATCTTGTAAAACTTACAAGCTACCATTTGAATGAAACCAAGAATAGAGTTGATTGAGGAAGAAATGGAGCAGAGGAAACCTCTTCTAAGTCATGTTCTCTGATGTTCCTGTTGGTATTTTGTTTTATTTTGTTTTCCCTACAGAGACCCTAGTATAAGAATGGAAACACCCAGGCATGGTGGCAGGCATATGTCGCCCCAGCTACTCAGGATGCTGAGGTGGGAGGATCGCTTGAGCCCAGGAGTTTGAGGCCATAGTGAGCTATGATTATGCCACTGCACTCCAGCCTGGGTGACAGAGCAGGATCTCATTTCTAAATAAATGGATGAAAAACCAAAACTGATCCTTGAAGGCAGGGGTAGGGTGAATAACTAGAATGAAAGGAGCAGTATTTTTTTTAAAAAAGTATTCTTTTTTAAAAGAGAAACCCCACAAAATTATGGGGTTACCAAGCTTAGAGATGGGATAGGAGTGTATATTTAGTTACATATGTAAGATATGCATGACTCATGTCAATATGAAATTGGATTGAAGTGAGATTGGGAGTTTATGCTTAAGAAAGAGAGTGTGCCAACAAACTATGTACTGAGCCTGTGAGAATACTATCTTGAAACAGGGAAATGAGTAGTGAATTGGAAATAACTCTGAACTTTTTAAAATATCAAAGCAAATTTTTCTTTAGGAAATTTTCAGGTTTTAAAATTAACCACTTTTGATTTCAAATCAGAGCAGGTCCTGGAAGATAAGATTCCCCGCCATGTTATCCTCCGTGGTGTTTTGGGGACTAATTGCCCTCATTGGTAAGTCAATGGCTGAGATTTAGCATTGTTCACAGGGCGTCCACAAAAACCTCCAGCACAATCATGAATCAGAAAGAGCAATGATTACCTGTAATGGAAGAGTGGGCTCTCATTCTGACCAGCTTGGCCATTAATCAACTATGATTTCTATAATTAACAGTGTGCTCTGCTTGCTAAGCAGGTGAAAAACAGAATCTGTGGGAATTTCAAATAATCTAATATTTATTGATCTGCTTACTTCCTGTCTGACAATGCACCTATCAGGCTGGATATCTTACCAGGAGGTATATGGAACAGTGCCTTGGAAGCAAAATACATGAAGAGACAATTATCAATGCCAAGCGGTGGATGAGAGTTCAATGTGTATAGGTGGGAGAAAAGCACTAGTCTGGGAAAGATTTGGGAGGAAGAGCTCACATCCAACCAGAATGCTCAGATGTGAAAGGCTTTTGGGGGGAACATGTCAACTGAAGGATGCTTGGTGATTTAATAAGAAAAGGGAAGAGCTTGCTGGATGGGAAGAAAGATTTCAGTAAAAGAGCAGAGGCAGAAATGAATGAAAAGTCTTTGGGTCCGTGTGGTCTGGACAGAAGAGGGGGTTTCTGGGGGGAAGGCTGGAAAGATAGGTTGGTGAGTTGGTAAGGGATCTTGAATAAGAGAATGTGAAAACTTTGACCTAAGCAAAATGAAAAGCCATTCTGAGCAATGTTCAAGTTGTCTTTAATTATAGAATGGTGACTGAAAAGAAAGTGTTTCTAAAATGTTCAATTCTAAATTTGGAAAAACAAGGCTACCCAAAAGTAATTTCCAGTTACTTATGGTCAAAAGCAGGGCAACATAGTTTTAAATTTTTACTCATTTTAGATTGCCAGGTGAGAGCAGAGTTAAATAGCCAGTAGATTAATTATGAGCTACCATATTAGCTGTGTATAGCTGAAAGGTGACTCAATTTAAAAAGGGCTTGTGTGTTTATAAGGCCTACACAGGCAGTGTAGGGTCCATCCGTGGTCATATTCCAGTTCCCTTAAAGCAGTGGTTCATAAACGTGTGTAAGAGTCAACTGGGAATGCTGGGTAAAATGCAGCTTCTTTGGCCTTATACTGCAAGATTTTGGTTCAGTAGATCTGGTGTGAAGAGCCCAGTGATAAGCCTTTTTTTTTTTTTTTTTTGAGACAGAGTCTCGCTCTGTCACCCAGGCTGGAGTGCAGTGGCGCGATCTCAGCTCACTGCAAGCTCCGCCTTCTGGGTTCACGCCATTCTTCTGCCTCAGCCTCCCAAGTAGCTGGGACTACAGGCACCCACCATCATGCCCAGCTAATTTTTTTGTGTTTTTAGTAGAGACAGGGTTTCACTGTGTTACCCAGGATGGTCTTGATCTCCTGACCTCGTGATCCACCCGCCTTGGCCTCCCAAAGTGCTGGGATTATAGGTGTGAGCCACCATGCCAAGCCCAGTGATAAGCATTTTTAATAAGCTTCCTGGGTAACTTTGATGCCTGTGGTCTCTGGGCCACACAGTGAGCCTGGCAAAGACTGCCTCCCAGTGAAAGGATACTGAACCTGTCAATATAAGGACACTTGATCCAGATAATTTAAACAATCCCTTTCTGTCTCATTCCTTCATCCATCCAACTATCCATTCTTCCATTCAGCAAATGTTTATTAAATGTCTACTTTGTGCCAGGCATTGTTCCAGGTGCTGAGGAGGATATAGCAGAGAAAAACATCTAGAAACTGACCTAACGAAATTTATCTTCTAGTGAGAGGAATGAACAGAAAAAGAGTGAGAGGAAAAAGGGAAGAGAGAGTGAAATAATGAGAGGAAGGGAGGGAGATAAAAACATTTCACCCGTAAAAATTTCTGGGCCTGGCACGGTGGCTCACACCTGTAATTCCTGCACTTTGGGAGGCCGAGGCAGGCGGATCAAAAGGTAAGAGATCAAGACCATCCTGGCTAACACAGTGATATGCCATCTCTACTAAAAATACAAAAAATTAGCCAGGCATGGTGGCGGGCGCCTGTAGTCCCAGCTACTTGGGAGGCTGAGGCAGGAGAATGGCATGAACCTGGGAGGCAGAGCTTGCAGTGAGCCGAGATCATGCCACTGCACTCCAGCCTGGGTGACAGAGCGAGACTCCATCTGGAAAAAAAAAAAAAAATTTTTTTTTTGATGTGTCTCTAACATATAAGGACCAGCTCTGGCACAAAAAGATGTTCCTGGTTCATCTTGAACATTTCCTGCCCCAGGCTAGCAATCAGCCATTATTCTGAGGAGTGCTGGTTCTTCTTAGCAGGAAATGGTATTTAGAGACCACAGTGTGGGAAGTAAAAGTGCTCCATTGCTATGGAGTTGTCATTTATTTCAGGTGTTTTCAGTGGCGGGAACTAGAAAATATATATTTTTAAAAGAAAAACAACTATGCATTCAGATATTTCACATTTATATTTAAGAATGCAAGCATTTTACATCAGTTTTATATTTGTACCTCTGCCATCTTACACTAAAAATCCTAGTTCTAATGACATTAGCATTATTACTTATTTACATACAATAGTGTCAAAATAACTATGACAGTATTACCAACCAATAATGAGACAGTAGATATAATTTAAGATTTTCTTGTGATTATTTATGTTCATAGGATGTTCCTATGTAGTGGTATATACTTATATGGATATATTTTAAAGTCACTTAAGATAATTCTCCTCTATATGTTTATTAATCTTTCAATTTGTTATAGAGTTATGTTCATTTGTTTTTCTTTTTTATGATTCCATTTTTCCCTATTTGATTTAATTTTAAAATTTATGATAACATTTACATGGTTCCAAAATAAAAACTTTAAAAAAGATAGTTAGTCTATCCCCTATCCCTGTTCCCTTTACCTTCCTCTTACTCTCTCCATAACTAACAATTTTTATCAGTTTTTCATTCATCCTTGTATTGTTTCTTTTGAAAATATGAGCAAATCACACAAAATATACAATTGTATTTTCTCCCCTTTCTTACACAAAGAGTACAATTCTATAAATACTATTTTGCTCCTGGAGAGAATTTTACAGGAGTATATACAGGTCTTACTCTTTCCTTTTGCAGCTGCATAGTACTTCACTGTGGACGTAGCATCACTTACTCAACCAGTCCCTAAATTAATGACATTTGTGTTGTTTGCAGTCCTTTGTTCTTATAAACAGTGCTGGAATGAACAGCCTATCACAAAACTGTGTTCCACAGCAATGTGTGAGACAGCCTATTTCCTCACAACCTCTCCCACAGAGGGTATTGCCAAACCTTTGGGCTCTTGCCAACTAAAGAGTTGGAAAACGCAGCCGGGTGCGGTGGCTCACGCCTGTAATCCCAGCACTTTGGGAGGCCAAGGTGGGCGGATCACAAGGTCAGCAGATCAAGACCATCCTGGCTAACATGGTGAAACCCCGTCTCTACTAAAAATACAAAAAATTAGCCGGGTGTGATGGTGGGCACCTGTAGTCCCAACTGCTGGGGAGGCTGAGGCAGGAGAATGGCATGAACCCGGGAGCGGGAGGCGGAGCTTGCAGTGAGCCATGATCGCACCACTGCACTGCAGCCTGGGCGACAGGGCAAGACTCTGTCTCAAAAAAAAAAAAAAAAGAAGCGTTGGAAAATGCTGTCATAATGATGTTTTAATGTGGCCTTTCTCTTCTTTTGAGTGTGGTTTAACGTCTTTTATATGTTTAAGGACCATTTTCTTTTTTTTTGTCTATAAACTCTCTATATATTCTGCTGATAAGGTGATATTTGGACAGAGACCTGAAGGCATGATCATGTAGATACCTGGAGGAATAGCGTTCTAGGCAAAAGGGACCACAAACATATAGGCTTTGAGGCAGAAACCTGCCTGGCATGTTGAAGGATAAGCACAAAGAAGAATGTGGCTGGAGGAGAGTGAGCAAAGGGAAAGAGAAGTAGGAACAGGAGCAGAGGGCCAGATCTAGTAGGTCTTGGAGGCTGCAGGATGGACTTGGCTATTCCCCTAAAGGAGGAGAAAGCCACTGGAAGGTTAAGAGAGAAGACTGATAGCAGCCCATGCATATTCCCACAGGGCCACTCTGTCTACTAGGTAGGGGATGGGCTGCAAGAGTGAATCAGGGAGGTCAGTTAGGAGGCTGTTAGGGGAGTCCATATGAACACTGATGCTGGCTGGGACTGTGGCAGTAGCAGAGGTGGGAGAAGTGGTTAGATTCTATTATTTTTTCGTTTTTTGAGACAGAGGTTTGCTCTTTTTGCCCAGGCTGCAGTGCAATGGCACGATCTCGGCTCACTGCATCCTCCTCCTCCTAGGTTCAAGCGATTCTCCTGCCTCAGCCTCCTGAGTAGCTGGGATTACAGGCATGCACTACCACGCCCAGCTAATTTTGTATTTTTAGTAGAGATGGGTTTTTCCATGTTGGTCAGACTGGTCTTGAACTCCCGACCTCAGGTGATCCGCCTGCCTTGGCCTCCCAAAGTGCTGGGATTACAGGTGTGAGCCACCACGCCCAGCCAGATTCTATTTTTTTTACATCAAACATTTTAACAAAATACTTTTTTTTTTTTTCCAGATTTGAGACAGGGTCTTGTTCTGTCGCCCAGACTGGAGTGCAGTGGCACCATCAAAGCTCACTGCAGCCTCGACCTCCCAGGTTCAATCAATCTTCCTGTCTCAGTCTCCCACACAGCTGGGACTACAGGCATGTGCCACTACACCAGGCTAATTTTTGTATTTTTTGTAGAAATGAGTTTTGCCATGTTGCATAGGCTGGTCTCGAACTCCTAGGCTCAAGCAATCCTCCTGCCTCAGCTTCTCAAAGTGCTGGGATTCTAGGCATGAGCCACCACAACCAGCCCAAAGTACTGTCTTATAACAAATATTTGGACTCTTAAGGTACAAGTTAACAGTCCTTGAAACCGTTAGAACAAACTTTTCAACATTACAGAAAATAACTTTGTATCTCCTTTAGCAAAAGCTCTGCCTCTCCTGTAACAGGTAGACTTGGACAGAAACTCACTTTTTAATGACAGAACAAAAAAACAAGAATAGATTTGACTTATTTTGGCAAATTCAATTTTTACTTCTAATTTTATTAAATAGACATACATAGGAACTCAACTTCACAGTAAATGATATAAAATAAGAATATATTTAAATTGTTATGGTGCCCTTCTTTCTTATCTTTCTAAACAAAGGCAAATTGTTAATCCAGATGTTCACATTCCCAGAAGCATTTGTGTCAGAAATGTTTTAAAATTCCTCTCAAAACAATAGACACTGGGGACTGTAAAAGGAAGGAGGGAGAGAGAAAGGGAGGGAGGGAGGCAACGATTGAAAACTACACATCAGGTACTGTGTTCACTATTTGGGTGAAGGATCGATAGAAGGACAATCCTCAGCATCACACGATATGCCCATGTAACAAACCTGCACATGTACCCCCTGAATCTTAAAAAAAAAAAAAAAAAACCTCTCAAGTTTCCTGCTTAAAAACCTGTCAGTTTTAATTCTGACATACAGCATGGTATGACTACAGTGCCTGTAATCCCAGCACTTTGGGAGGCCAAGGAGAGAGGATCGCTTGAGCCCAGAAGTTTGAGACTAGCTTGGGCAACATAGCAAAACCCCATCTCTACAAAAAGATAAAATAAGCCAGGCCTGGTGATGTGCACCTGTGGTTCCAGCTACTCAGGAGGCTGGGGTGGGAGGATCGTTTGAGCCCAGGTGTTGGTGCCTGCAGCGAGCTATGATCACGCCACTGCACTCCAGCCTGGACAACAGAGCAAGATCTTGTCTCTTAAAAAAAGGAAAAAAAAAAGACTGCACATGCATTCAGGATCGATAAAAGATGAATTTCATAATATTTTGCAGTGTTTTCAGATTAAGCGCTGTGTTAATACAAAACAAAACAAAAGGTCGGAGCAGAGTGGGCATGGGGAACTTCTGTCTGATGAACAAATAATGGCAACAAGAGAGTTGGGGCGTTCTGTCTGTGGCCTTCCGCCTTTGGTTTAGTGATGTTTATTGCAGCAACCCAAGTAATATCTTCTCACAGGATTCATGTGAGTTACACTTCTGCCTCCTAGGCACTTCCAGGTGCTCGTACCCCTTCACCCACTCAATGAAGCCTCACCTACATCCGCGCCTGTACCACGGCTGCTATGGGGACATCATGACCATGAAGACCTCTGGGGCCACTTGTGATGCAAACAGTGTGATGAACTGCGGTAAGTGAAAAGCAGAGCAAACGTTCGGCTTTTTCCCCCTTTCATCGTTTTCAGATTTTTTCTTAGGAAGTCACTTAATTTTGAAAAGGTATAATCATCATTATGACAATAGCATCAAAATTAAAAATGAGCAAAAACCACAATCCTGACCAATCTAACAACCCGCTTCTTTTTATTTTCCACTCCTATTCTTTCCAAACCTTGTCCAGCTGTGTTTATTTCCACGTGTTGAAACTACTGCTTGAATAAATATTAGACTCTGGCTTTGTTTTTTGGGTGGTGCCGCTGTGTTTGCTTCATGTTACACGTTAACATTTGAAGCAATACTGTTCCAAAGTCATCTTCATCATGTTATCCTGGTTTTAGAGTGTCAGAGCTGGCAGCAACCACAAGGTCACATCAGACCCCAACCCCTCAAATTTACAAATCAGAGCCCAAAGACTCAGCAAGGAGGGGGGTACTTCCCAATAGAACAGAGCCAGCTAGTGGCAGAGCCAGGCTAAAACATACATTGACTGACTCCTAGTCCAACAGGCTTCCCAGTGCACCAGTGTGGCAGAATTTTGTGTGTGTGTGTGTGATGGAGTCTTGCTTTGTCACCCAGGCTGGAGTGTGATGGCATGATCTCGGCTCACTACAACCTCCACCTCCCAGGTTCAAGTGAATCTCCTGCCTCAGTCTCCTGAGTAGCTGGGGTTACAGGTGCCTGCTGCCAAGTCCAGCTAATTTTTGTATTTTTAGTAGAGACAGGGTTTCACCATGTTGGCCAGGCTGGTCTTGAACTCCTGACCTCAAGGGATCTGTCCACCTCGGGCTCCCAAAGTGCTGGGATTCCAGGCATGAGCAATTTGAAGGAGAAACAGAGCAGAAGCGGCACCTGTTGGGGGTTGTGGATCTGTTTCTGCAGTCAGAGATCAAAAGGATGTCTTAGAATGGTTGTCCCAAGCCATTAGCAGTTATCAGAGGCTGTGGCTAACTTAGCAAATTTTTAAAAATGGTTTTCTTCTGAAGTAGAAGAAACAGTTTCTTTTCTTTTTTTAACTTTAAATTCTGTTTTTTTTTTTAAATTAGAGATGGGCTCTCACTATGATGCCCAGGCTGGTTTCAAACTCCTCCTGGGTTCAAGCGATCCTCCTGTTTCAGCCTCCTGTGTAGCAGGGACTGACTTCAGGCACACACTACTATGCCCAGAAAAACAGTTTCTTTCCTATTGACGTAGGGATCCGTGGTTCTGAAATGTTTGCTGAGATGGATTTGAGGGCCATAAAACCTTACCAGACTCTGATCAAAGAAGTCGGGCAGAGACATTGCGTGGACCCTGCTGTCATCGCAGCCATCATCTCCAGGGAAAGCCACGGTGGATCTGTCCTGCAAGACGGCTGGGATCACAGGGGACTTAAATTTGGCTTGATGCAGGTATTTAGCTAGAAACTTTCTATCAGCCCCACTGCATCCCTCCTCACAGAAGCTCAACCTCAACTAGAAATCCATTTGCAGTGCTTCCAAGCCCCAAAATACCCTGGCATCTGGCTACAGGTACTCCAGCATAATTTTTTTTTTTTTTTTTTTGAGATGGAGTTTCACTCTTGTTGCCCAGGCTGGAGTGCAATGGCGTGATATCGGCTCACTGCAGCCTCCACTCCCGGGTTCAAGTGATTCTCCTCCCTCAGCCTCCTGAGTAGCTGGGATTATAGGCACACGCCACCATGCCCAGCTAATTTTTTGTATTTTTAGTAGAGATGGGATTTCACCTTGTTGGCCAGGCTGGTCTTGAACTCCTGACCTCAGGTGATCCACCCGTCTCAGTCTCCCAAAGTGCTGGGATTACAAGCGTGAGCCACTGTGTCCAGCTACTCTAGCATAATTTGATCTGGGATTTCTGTAACACATCTTTTTATTTCATTCAAGGCTTATTCATTATCAGATATCTTTTAAAAAGTATTTTAGGAGTTTCATAACTACCATTTTGCAATAAATAATACGTAATACACTAAAACTGAGAAAATCTTATCAACAGCACTATTGTTACAGGTGTCCTCTTGGGGTTCATGAAGTAGTAAATTTCATCCATGTGGATCAAAACATGGTATAATCGAGCCCTACTTGAAACAACTTGTTCCTTTGGATAAAGTGGAGGAAGGGGATCCAAATTATCTGGATATTTGCTTCCAGGCTCGATTTTAAATTGTCTGTAGAAATACAGACTTCTGGCCTTCCCAGTTAGAAACAAATTTTTCTCTGAATTAGCTGGATAATTATTTATTACCAAAAATGTGTAGACTTTGGGTGTTATTTGTTTCAAAACAACTTAAAAAAATTTTTTTTGTATATTAGAATGTTTAGCTAAAACTGTGCCATTTCCATTTCTCCCAAACCTTACTTTGTTTCTCTGACTCTCATCTCTATGAAAGAAAGAACAATAGAATTGACTCTTTGGGGATAAAGGCCGGTATCTATGACTTGAATACCAGGAGAGGAAATTAGGAATGGCAGAAAAATGTGTTACCTCATCCAGATGCTGACTTTATTATCTGAATTTTCTAGCTTGATAAACAAACGTACCACCCTGTTGGTGCCTGGGACAGCAAAGAGCACCTTTCACAGGCTACTGGGATTCTAACAAAGAGAATTAAGGCAATCCAGAAAAAATTCCCCACGTGGAGTGTTGCTCAGCACCTCAAAGGTAGGCTGTATTCTGAGTACTTTGTTTAAATGAGCAATGAATGAGACCACTGAAGGCCAGTGTGACCCCAGACTCCCTGGGAGCATTTCCACGTGGTCAGCAGTGGCCCTGGGAGGAGCTGTCTAGAGGCTGCATTTGCATTCCCTGAACCACTGAGTTACTTTGAGAGGTCCTCCATCCTCAACCTCCATTTCCCCTTCTGCAGAATGTTGGGGTTCTTATTCATTGCTTATTGAGCTATTGAGTGATACCTTGAAACATAGTGAGACCCTGTCTCTACAAAAAAAAAAAAAAAAATAGCTGGGCATGGTGACACACAGTACCAGCTACTCAGGAGGCTGAGGCAGGAGGATTGCTTGTGCCTGGGAGGTTGAGGCTGCAGTGAGCATTGATTACATCATTGCACTCCAGCCTGGGAGACAGAGTGAGACCCCATCTCTCAAAAAAAAAAAATTATCTATCTATCCATCCATCTATCTATCTATCTATCTATCTATCTGTTTGCCTACCTCTCATAGGTTTTTTCCTGTTATAAGAAACTGTCAACAACTTTCCAAATTGTCTGAACAATGTTACTCCGTGAGTATTCTTGGGACTTCAGGTGCTATATATCCAAGTGGAAATCTCTGCTTGGCTGACCACAGGCCCCCTCAAGTTTAGCATCTCCCAGATGGAATTAACTCACTAACCTCACACTATAAATTTGCTCTTTCTTCTGCATTTTGCGTGTCTTGGAGGCACCATAATATAGCCAGTCATCCCAGCCTGAAAACCAGATTGCTTTCTTAGGCTCTCTGGTTCCTTCTCTCTTCACACCCAACCACATCAATTCCTATTAGGTTTACCTCCTATCGGCCCATGTTATGTCCTCCACACTCTAACAGCCTTAATCAGAACAGTTTCTAGTCTCTACTTCAAGGTGCTTTAAGGCAGGGATCAGGACCAGGCATCTTTTTCTCTGGATATCAGAGCAGAGCACAATTATGTTAAACACATACATAACTACTAAAGATAAAATTCTAGGGTAAAATAGCATACACATGCATATGCACACGTACCCAAAGAAATAAGTGTGTCTTGGGTACCTTGCAGTCAGTGTGACACCTCTCCTGGCACATAGTAGTTGCTTGAAAACATTTCCTGAATGAATAAATGAGTGAATAGATGAGTGAATTATTGAATAAATGAGAGAATGTTACAAGCATTTTCAGCAGAGGATGTACTGGGAGTCTAGTTCTGCCAGGCCTGGATTACATAAAAAAGCAAATCTGATTTTTGCAACAAGAAAAACCAGAGACTTTGGAAAAAAAGAAACCAATCTAGAATTTTCCCAGTGATTCTTGGGGTAGCATGTCCTTTCAGAAAGGGAGAGAGAAGGAGGAGGATTTGGGACTGCCTGCTTTGGAAGATTTGCCTGGAGAGCTAACATCTTGGCAATGCTCATTGCTTATTTCTGCTGAAAGTTAATATTTGAGCCTAACTCTCTGTGTTTCATTTCAGGTGGTCTCTCAGCTTTCAAGTCAGGAATTGAAGCGATTGCCACCCCATCGGACATAGACAATGACTTCGTCAATGATATCATTGCTCGAGCTAAGTTCTATAAAAGACAAAGCTTCTAGGCAAAGCTCTGTGGATGGGCCAGGCTGGCAGAGTGCTCAGATGGCCGCCTTTGAGAGTTTTATGTGAATGTGTTGTATTCAACACTGGCAAAGAAATGATTAAAATCATGAAAGAAAATACATTTCCCAATTTTATGAATGAAAATAAGCATTGAAAAAAGGAAAGAAAAATAAAAGAAATCCATCCAGTTCACAGTATGGTTTCCAGGAAATGGACATAGACATATATATAATTACTTTGTAGTAAATGTGAATATCATGGCAAGTGGCCCCTAGGTATTCCAGCCAGGCTTCATTTTAGCCCGTCATTCCAATGCCAACCTACTCCCTGTCTACCAGAATTGCTAACAAGTTAAGAAAGCCTTACCCAAGACTTTGTCCTTTTTCCAGTATCTGCCCAAAGCCCTGAGGCTTTGCTTATGAGAAGTTCCTGACTCGTAAGCCAGCCAATCCATGGGACAATGGAGGAAATAGGGATGGAATTCTAGCTTCATAGGAAACTGAAAGCCAACTGAGGTGAAGCTGTCATTCAAGTTAGATACACCAAGTCCTTCAAACCCACAGCAACCTCCTGTGTTTTCTTTTGTTTGTGAAGATCCAGGGACTGGCTTTTCTTATTTTCAGCAGTTGCTGCCACACGCTTTCTTTCACGGGGTCCACCCCTCACAAAACATGGCTGAAGATAAGCATGCAGGACCCAAAGCAATTATGGTTCTTTGGTTGCAAGCAAAAGTAACCACTTATAGAAATTTTAAGCAATAAAAGGAAATTACTGGAAGGCTAACAGAACCAACTAAGAGGGTCAAGGAGATGAAGAGACACCAGGCAACTCTGGGGTCTGGATAGCAGGAATGGGTTAACCATACCTTACAGCATCCCTAGTAAGTGAATGAATTAGCACCCTCACCAATATCCTCATATATGTACTCCAAACACCATTTTCTGATTATGTCATCATTCTGCGTTACTTTCATAGTGCCAGGAGAGGCTCGGAGCTATTTATCTTGGGTCACATACACACCTACCCCTTAGCTATTTTGCTACCTTGGTCTTGCTAACACTACCCACAACGGAGAAGAGACAACTCTCTGGAAGGAAACTGTGTGCTGTTTGTGGCCTTTACTTCCATAGTCAGGAGAGGACACAAGTGATAACATGTTGGAGTGTAAAGTGGACGTGTGATGATGTGGCCCTGCTGGGCCTTTAACTCCCTTTGGAGATGTTCAATGAATGTTTCAGTCCATCACTTCTGTTTCTGAGAAGGACTCAAAATCATATGCATCTGCCTCAGAGCCCCATTGGAGAAAGCCAAGTAAATCCTTCTTTGCCCACTGACCTCTCAACCCAGCCTGAAGATTTGACCCAGGCAGCACCAGGAATCCTTGTTTCAGCGGGCAGGGCCAATGGTCAGTTTGTGTGGCAGGCCCTTAGCAGGTAGGCTGGTAGCTTCTATGACTGGTTGAGGCCTATGCTGTACCAGGTGTTAAATATTTTTATTATCCTCCCTGCATGTGGGCCATCCAGGATGCTCTTCAGATGTTCACTTTGCTTAGGAATGATTTATTTTGGGCTTTCCCTCACATGCATGAATTTCATCTAATCACTAGCCCCTTCAATGTCACTACTTCAACAATAAAGTACATCTAGGTGAGATAACTTTCAGGTAATTTGAAAAACAAGAAATAGTATGCTCACGTGTTCCCTGAATGTATTCCCCCAGTGTTCTCTTTATGACTAGGATGCAAGAGATGTCCCATGGGAGACCTCACATTCAAGTTGTCTTAGTTTGGTTCCCCAGAAGCAGAACTTGAGGAAACGATTCCAGTGTGGGTAGTTTATTTTGGAACGCTGGTATGAGGTGGCTGGATGATACAGGGACAGTAGGACAGCCAATAAAACGTGTCATCGAGCCAGCTACCACAGTGGGCATCTGAGCTCAACCTTGCAGGAAAACTGCTAGGAATGGTGCAAAACCCACACCATAGAATTATTCTGCCCAAGATACAAGGAGCTGGGGAATTTATACATCAACTCCTGAGAGCTGTTGGCTGAGGGATCTGCCTGTAGGGCTTTGGGGGTGTTAATTCTTTGCTACTCTGGTTTGCCTTGCAAATAAGCAACACACATTTCCAAGGAAAAGGGGCTGCAGGTACAGAGGTACAAATACTGGCAGTTGGAAATCAACTGAAAATTCTAAAAGGCTCAGGGATATGGGAGGGTGCTAACAGCATCGGCTTCATCAGGATTAGGTACACCTGGAGGTTGGGACTATCCTTCAAACATTGCTTGTTTTCATCTATGACTTAACAACATGGTAAGAACAATCTGGAAATAACACACAAACTTCATTATGCCTCATGATTTTCATGCCAAGCTTCTCCACAACCTGTTAGAATTAATAGATATAATACAACTATCCAAGTCTTTTTTTTTTTTTTGATGGAATTTTGCTCTTGTTGCCTAGGCTGGAGTGCAATGGTGCAATCTTGGCTCACCACAACCTCTGCCTCCCGGGTTCAAGCGATTCTCCTGCCTCAGCATCCCAAGTAGCTGGGATTACAGGCATGCAACACCATGCCCGGCTAATTTTTTTTTTTTTTTGTATTTTTAGTAGAGACGGGGTTTCTCCATGTTGGTCAGGCTGGTCTCGAACTCCTGACCTCAGGTGATCCATCTTCCTTGGCCTCCCAAAGTGCTGGGATTACAGGCATGAGCCACCGTGCCCAGCCAACTATCTCAGTCTTTATCCTCTTCCCATCTCCATCTAGCTCAACAGCTGATTCCCAGGGATTTGCTGAGAACAATGTCAAAGATGTTAGACACAAATGTGGCACCATTAGATATAATATCCAGTCATTCTCAATTTTCTTTATATTTTTTGCCTGTGCCCCCTTCAGGTGTTATGAATTATTACATGTCTACATCCTATTATGTAAAACAGCACTTTTATAGTTGTCCAAAAACTAGGTTCTTAGGCCAGGCATGGTGGCTCACACCTGTAATCCCAGCACTTTGGGAGGCCAACACAGGAGGATTGCTTGAGCCCAGGAGTTCAAGATCAGCATGGGCAACATGGTAAAACCCTATCTCTATAAAAAATACAAAAATTACCCAGGCATGGTAGCACATGCCTGCAATCCCAGCTACTTAGGAGGTTGAGTAGGGAGAATCACCTGAGCCCAGGGAGGTCGAGGCTGCAGTGAGTCATGATTGCACCACTTCACTTCAGCCTGGACAACACAGTAAAACCTTGTCTCAAACAAACAAAAAAACCCCAAAACCAAACCAAAACAAACAAACAAAAAATTAGGTTCTTACTGGAGGATGAAGAAAAATTGTCTTATAAATAGTTTTTGTTGGGTTTTGAAGGGAAGGTGAGGGTTAAAGAAAGACACAAAGAGAGAGAGTGGTGGCTCTACAGCAAATGCAGGCTTTATGTCCAGCATAAGACCTGCATCTTAATGCCAATGCCCATTGCTGCTTACAGGCTGGGGCAATTATAGGTTGGGTGGGAGGAGTCTGGAATATGGGGCATGGCCTGCTGCCTGGGAAAATGTTGATAACATGTTCCCATGATTAGGCAGTTTGGTGCCTGTTCCAGTGCAGTGTGAGGTTCCTTACACTTTCTTCCAGCAGAATATAATAAGAGAGTCAGGCGGTTGGGCAGGCTGTTTGTCACAGCCCGAACCCCTGTGGAATGTTTCACTTTGACCAAGGTCTGTGAAATGGCTGGGGGGGTTACAAAATGGTGCAGTTTGGACTAACAGTTTCCAGAGCAAAAAAATAAAAAATAAAAAATAATGAAAACACCTAAAAATATTTCCCTTGCTAGACTTATTCATGATTATATTCTCATCCTTTCTTTTTCTTTGCCATTAATGCCTCAACTGCTGAGAGAACTGTGACCTAATAAGAAACAGGTGTTTGGCCTCTGCAGCGTGGTGCAGGGGAAGCAAGGGGAGGAAGCCTCAGCTTCCACACTGCTGACCTCTAAGAACGCTCTCCACACAGATGATTGAAGTGCTGTGCACTGTGATGCCTTCTGTTTTACAATGCTAGGTAGGGGAAACATTCCCCACGCAGACACAATGTCCATTCCCATAATACAATCAGGTAAGAGACGCACGCAAGCACTTCTCATGAAGCCTGCTGAAAAACACCAATTCGCCTACAGACTTTAATTCCATCAACCACTACATTCCTAACTTCGGCCTCCATTAGGACTTAATTAACAGGTTTTGGTGTTACAATACTAGGTATAAAGAAGTGTTAGGCCAGACTTGGTGGCTCACGCCTGTAATCCCAGCACTTTGGGAGGTTGAGGTGGGTGGATCACCTGAGGTCAATAGTTTGAGATTAGCTTAGCCAATATGGTGAAACCCCGTCTCTACTAAAAATACAAAAATTAGCTGGGCATGGTGGCGCACACCTGTAATCCCAGCTACTGGGGAGGCTGAGGCAGGAGAATCGTTTGAACCCGGGAAGCAGACGTTGCAGTGAGCCGAGATCGTGCAACTGCACTCCAGCCTGGGCAACAGGGCGAGACTCCATCTCAAAAAAAAAAAGTGTTCCCCAGCCGGATGTAATATCCATTCCCATAAAACATTCAGGTAAAGGACACACAGCTTTACCTAAAGTCTGTTTAAACATTCCACCTTTCATGATCCTATCAACCCTTACCTTTTACGGTTCCCTCATTCTAACTGCAGCCTGCCTCAGGGCTTCATCAATGGGTTTTGGTACCACAGTGCTGGGGGCTCCCGTATCGAGTCCCAGTAACCTTTTCTCCACAGTGCCCCCACCGCTGACCATTTTACCTACTGATGTGCATAAGGCTTTGGGTCTTCACTGAGAAGGGGTAGAGCCAAGGGACTGTGACCCTTTTGTCAATCTTCATCTTGATGAACCTGCTAACAACTGTCACAGTGATTGCTGGTCAGGTTTCTCATGATAAATTTTGCCTTTGGCTTTTTAAATTTCTCCAAACTGGAGTAAATAGAGCAGGCTTATTTGGAACCCTTTAATATTGCGGGACCAGCAGGGGTTCCCTTGGGCCTGCTCAACCTTTGGTAGTGCTGTGTTAAATCCTTTGTTTTAATCCATCAATATCCATTTTATTCATCCCATTTCTTAATAACCATCTAAAGCTTTCCACCCTCCTGGGACAAGTCCCACGACTCCTCTTTCTTTTTCTTCTTTTTTTGCTTCTGTCAATATTTGCATGTTTGCTTTACATACCTTCTTTCTTTCTTTCTTTCTTCTTTTTTTTTTTTTTTGAGACGCAGCTTCACTCTTGTTGCCCAGGCTGGAGTCCAATGGCGTGATCTCGGTTCACTTCAACCTCCATCTCCCAGGTTCAAGTGATTCTCCTGCCTCAGCCTCCCAGGTAGCCAGGACTATAGGCATGTGCCACCACCACGCCCAGGTGTTTTCTTTTTCTTTTTTTTTTTTTTTTTGTATTTTTAGTAGAGATGGGGTTTCACCATGTTGGCCAGGCTGGTCTCGAACTCCTGACCTCAGGTGATCCACTCACCTCAGCCTCCCAAAGTGCTGGGATTACGGGCGTGAGCCACTGCACCTGGCCAAGCACCTTATTTCTTAATTGCTGTGTAAAATTTTCTACCATGCTAAGACCTGCCCTCTGCCTTTCTCCATTCTCTTCTTAATTAACCTAATGTGGTTTTTTTTTTCAACTTTTATTTTAGATTCAGTGGGCACTTGTGCAGACTTGTACAAGGGTACATTGCATGATGCTGAGGTTTGGAGTACAATTGAACCCATCATCTAGGTAGTGAGCATAGTACCCAATAGGTAGTTTTTCAACCCTTGCGCTCCTCCCTACTTCACCCCACTTATAATCTCCTGTCTCTTGTTCCCATCTTTATGTCCATGTGTACCCAATATTTAGCTCTTACTTATAAGTGAGAACATGCAGTATTTGGTTTTCTCTTTCTGCATTAGTTCTCTTAGAATTATGGCCTCCAGCTGCATCCATGTTGCAGCAAAGGACATGATTTTGTTCTTTTTTTATAGCTGCATAGTATTCCATGGTGTATATGCACCATATTTTCTTTCTTTTTTTAATATTATACTTTAAGTTATGGCTTACATGTGCAGAATGTGCAGTTTTGTTACATAGGTATACACGTGCCATGGTGGTTTGCTGCACCCATCAACCCATCACCTACATTAGGTATTCCTCCTAATGTTATCCCTCCCCTAGCCCCCCAGCCCCCACAGGCCCCAGTGTGTGATGTTCCCCTCTCTGTGTCCATGTGTTCTCATTGTTCAACTCCCACTTAATGAGTGAAAACATGCGGTGTTTAGTTTTCTGATCTTGTGATACTTTGCTGAGAATGATGGTTTTCAGCTTCATCCATGTTCCTACAAAGGACATGAACTCATCCTTTTTTATGGCTGCACAGTATTCCATGGTGTATATATGCCACATTTTCTTTCTTTTTTTTTTTTTGAGACAGTCTCATTCTGTCGCCCAGGCTGGAGTGCAGTGGCTTGATCTCAGCTCACTGCAAGCTCCGCCTCCCGGGTTCATGCCATTCTCCTGCCTCAGCCTCCCAACATAGCTGGGACTACAGGCACCCGCCACCACGCCCAGCTA
The DNA here is from genome assembly GCF_028885655.2 of Pongo abelii. Classification (NCBI taxonomy): domain Eukaryota; kingdom Metazoa; phylum Chordata; class Mammalia; order Primates; family Hominidae; genus Pongo; species Pongo abelii. Next base: position 28,123,698 of record NC_071997.2, read on the forward strand.
ATTTTTTGTATTTTGAGTAGAGATGGGGTTTCACCATGTTAGCCAGGATGGTCTTGATCTCCTGACCTCGTGATCTGCCCACCTCAGCCTCCCAAAGTGCTGGGATTACAGGTGTGAGCCACCGTGCCCAGCTATATGCCACATTTTCTTAATCTAGTCTATCATTGATGGACATTTGGGTTGGTTCCAAGTCTTTGCTATTGTGAATAGTGCCGCAATAAACATACGTGTGCATGTGTCTTTATCATAGAATGATTTATAATCCTTTGGGTATATATGCCTAGTAATGGGATTGCTGGGTCAAATGGTATTTCTAGTTCTAGATCCCTGAGGAATCGCCACACCGTTTCCACAATGGTTGAACTAATTTACACTCCCACCAACAGTGTAAAAGCGTTCCTATTTTTCCACAACCTCTCCAGCATCTGTTGTTTCCTGACTTTTTAATGATTGCCATTCTAATTGGCATGAGATGGTATCTCATTGTGGTTTTGATTTGCATTTCTCTAATGACCAGTGATGATGAGCATTTTTTCATATGTCTGTTGACTGCATAAATGTCTTCTTTTGAGAAGTGTCTGTTCATATCCTTTGCACATTTTTTGATGGGGTTGTTTGCTTTTTTCTTGTAAATTTGTTTAAGCTCATTGTAGATTCTGGATATTAGCCCTTTGTCAGATGGATAGATTGCAAAAATTTTCTCCCATTCTGTGGGTTGCCTGTCCACTCTGATGATAGTTTCTTTTGCTGTTCAGAAGCTCTTTAGTTTAATTAGATCCTATTTGTCAATTTTGGCTTTTGTTGCCATTGCTTTTGGTGTTTTAGTCATGAAGTCTTTGCCCATGCCTATGTCCTGAACGGTATTGCCAAGGTTTTCTTCTAGGATTTTTTATGGTCCTAGGTCTTACATTTAAGTCTTTGATCCATCTTGAGTTGATTTTTGTAAAAGGTGTAAGGAAGGGGTCCAGTTTCAGTTTTCTGCATATGGCTAGCCAGTTTTCCCAACACTATTTATAAAATAGGAATCCTTTCCCTATTTCTTGTTTTTTTCAGGTTTGTCAGAGATCAGATTGTGGTAGATGTGTGGTGTTATTTCTGAGGCCTCCGTTCTGTTCCATTGGTCTATATCTCTGTTTTGGTACCAGTCCCATGCTGTTTTGGTTACTGTAGACTTGTAGTAAAGTTTGAAGTCAGGTAGCATGATGCCTCCAGCTTTGTTCTTCTTGCCCAGGATTGTCTTGGCTATGCAGGCTCTTTTTTGGTTCCATATGAAATGTAAAGAAGTTTTTTCTAATTCTGTGAAGAAAGTCATTGGTAGCTTGATGGGGATAGCATTGAATCTATAAAATATTTTGGGCACTAAGGCCATTTTCACAATCTTGATTCTTCCTAGCCATGAGTATGGAATGTTTTTCCATTTGTTTGTGTCCTCTCTTATTTCCTTGAGCAGTGGTTTGTAGTTCTCCTTGAAGAGGTCTTTCACATCCCTTGTAAGTTGGACTCCTGGGTATTTTATTATTCTCTTAGTAGCAACTGTGAATGGGAGTTCACTCATGATTTGGCTCTCTGTTTGTCTGTTATTGGTGTATAGGAATGCTTGTGATTTTTGCACATTGATTTTGTATCCCGAGACTGCTGAAATTGCTTATCAGCTTAAGAAGATTTTGGGCTGAGATGATGGGGTTTTCTAAATATACAATCATCTCATCTGCAAACAGAGACAATTTGACTTCCTCTCTTCCTATATGAATACCTTTATTTCTTTCTCCTGCCTGATTGCCCTGGCCAGAACTTCCAATATGACGTTGAATAGGAGTGGTGAGACAGGGCATCCTTGTCTTGTGCCAGTTTTCAAAGGGAATGCTTCCAGTTTTTGGCCATTCAGTATGATATTGTCTGTGGGTTTGTCAAAAATAGCTCTTATTATGTTGAGATACGTTCCATCAATACCTAGTTTACTGAGAGTTTTTAGCATGAAAGGCCATTGAATTTTGTCGAAGGCCTTTCCTGCATCTATTGAGATAATCATGTGGCTTTTGTCGTTGGTTCTGTTTATATGATGGATTATGTTTATTGATTTGCGTATGTTGAACCAGCCTTGCATTCCAGGTATGAAGCCGACTTGGTCGTGGTGGATAAGCTTTTTGATGATGCACCACATTTTACTTATCCAATCCACCATTAATGGGCACCTACATTGATTCCACGTCTTTGCTATTGTGAATAGTGCTGTGATGAACATATGGGTGCATGTGTCTTTTTGGCAGAATGATTTATTTTCCTTTGGGTGTATATCCAGTAATGGGATTGCTGGGTTGAATGGTAGTTCTATTTTTTGGTTCTTTGCGAAATCTCCAAACTGCTTTCCCTAGTGACTGAGCTAACTTACATTCCCACCAACAGTGTATAAGCATTCCCTTTTCTCTGCAGCCTTGCCAGCATTTATTTTTAAAACTTTGAAATAGCCATAGTGTGAGATGGTATCTCAGTGTGGTTTTGATTTGCATTTCTCTGATGATTAGTGATGATGAGCATTTTTTCATATGTTTGTTAGTTGCTTGTAAATCTTCTTTTGAGAAGTGTCTGTTCACGTCCTTTGCTCACTTTTTAATGGGGTTGTGTTTTACTTGTCGGTTTGCTTAAGTTCCTTATAGATCCTGGATATTAGACCTTTGCCAGATGCACAGTTTGCGAATACTTTCTCCCATTCTGTTGTCTGTTTACTCTGTTAATAGTTTCTTTTGCTGTGCAGAAGCTCTTTAGTTTAATTAGGTCCCATTTGCCAAGTTTTGTTTTTGTTGTAATTGCTTTTGAGGACTTAACCATAAATTCTTTCCCAAAGCCATCATCAAGAAGGGTATTTCTCAGGTTTTCTTCTAGGATTTCTATAGTTTGAGGTCTTACATTTAAGTTTTTAATTCATCTTGAGTTCATTTTTTTATATGGTGAAATGTAGGGGTCCAGTTTCATTCTTCTGCATATGGCTAGCCATTTATCCCAGGACCAATTATTGAATAGGGAGTGCTTTCCCCATTGCTTATTTTTGTCACCTGTCAAAGATCAGATGGTTGCAGATGTGTGGCTTTATTTCTAGGTTCTCTGTTCTGTTCCATTGGTCTATGTGTCTGTTTTAATACCAGTACCATGTTGTTTTGATTATTGTAGCCTTGTAATATAGTTTGAAATCAGGTAATGTGATGCCTCTGGCTTTGTTCTTTTGGCTTGGGATTACTTTGGCTATTCAGCCTCCGTTTGGGTTACAATAGTTTTTTTTTTCTAATTATGTGAAAAATGATGTTGGTAGTTTGATAGGAATAGTGTTAAATCTGTAGACTGCTTTAACAATATTGATTCTTCCAATCCAAAAGCATGGATGTTTTTCCATTTGTTTGTATCATCTATAATTTCTTTCAGCAGTGTTTTGTATTTCTCCTTGTAGAGGTCTTTCACCTCCTTTACTAAGTGTATTCCTAGATTTTAAAATATTTTTGTGGCTATTATAATTGGGATTTTATTCCTGATTTGGCTCTCAGTTTGAACGTTATTGGTGTATAGAAATGCTACTGACTTTTGTACACTGATTTTGTATCTTGAAACTTTAATGAAGTTATCAGTTCTAGCTGTCTTCCAGTTTAGGGTTTCCTAGATACAGAATCATATCATCCATGAAGAGAGATAGTTTAGCTTCTTCTTTTCCTATTTGAGTGCCTTTTATTTATTTATCTTGCCTGATTGCTCTGGCTAGGACTTCTGGTACTATGTTGAATAGGAGTGGTGAGAGTGGGCACACTTGTCTTGATCCAGTTCTCAAGGGGAATGCTTCCCACTTTTGCCTATTCAGTATGATGTTGGCTGTGAGTTTGTCAGTGATGGCTCTTAGTATTTTGAGGTATGTTCCTTCAATGCCTAGTTTGTTGAGGATTTGTATGTCTGGTAGAATTTGATTGTGAATCCATCTGGGCCAAGGAATTTTTTGTTTGTTACGTTTCTTTTCTTTTATTACTAATTCCATTTCAGAACTCATTATCGGTCTGTTCAGGGTTTCATTTTATTTCCAATTCAATCTTGGGAGGTTGTGTGTTTCCAGGAATTTATCTATTTCCTCTAGATGTTCTAATTGATGTGCATAGATTTGTTCATAATGGTCTCTGAGTATCTTTTGTATTTCTGTGGGATCAGTTGTAATGTCACCTTTGTCATTTCTAATTGTGCTTATTTGGATCTTTTTTTTTCTTTGTTAATCTAGCTAGTGGTTCATCAATCATGTCTATCCTTTGAAGGAACCAAGGTTACCTTTCGAAGTTCATCAGTCACGTTTATCCTTTCAAGGAACCAATGTTTCCTTTCAAGGTTTCAAGCTTTCAAGCTTTTGTTGATCTTTTGTATGGATTTTTGGTCTCAATTTCATTCCATTCTGCTCTGGCTTTAGTGATTTCTTCTGCTAGCTTTGGGGTTTGTTTGTTCTTGTATCTCTAGTTCCTCTAGGTGTGATGTTAGATTCTTAATTTGAGATCTTTCTAACTTCCTGATGTACGCACTTAGCACTACGATTTTTCCTCTTAAACTGCTTTTGCTGCATCCTAGAGATTTTGGTATGTTGTATCTCTGTTTTCATTAATTTCAAAGAATTTGTTTTATTTCTGCCTTAATTTCATTATCTGCCCAAAAGTCATTCAGGAGCAGTTATTTAATTTCCATGTAATGGTGTGGTTTTGAGATCTTCTTCGTATTGATTTCATTTTTATTCCACTGTGGTCTGAGAGTATGCTTCATATGATTATGATTCTTTTTTTTTTTTTGAAGACTCTATAACCCAGGCTGGAGTGCAGTGGTGCAATCTTGGCTCACTGCAACCTCCACCTCCTGGGTTCAAGTGATTCTTGTGCCTCAGCCTCCCAAGTAGCAGGGGCTCCAGGCTTGTGCCACCACACCTGGCTAATATTTGTATTTTTAGTAGAGATGGGGTTTTGCCATGTTGGCCAGACTGTTCTCAAACTCCTGGCCTCATGTGATCCAACCACTTCAGCCTCCCAAAGTGCTGGGATTACAGGTGCAAGCCACCACACCTGGACAGATTTTGATTCTTTTTTAATTTTATGAGGCTTGCTTTATGGCTGATGTGGTTGGTCTTAAGAGTATGTTCTGTGTGCAAACAAGAAAAATGTGTATTCTGTGATTTTGGACAGAGTATTCTCTAGATTGATATTAGGTCCAATTGGTCAAGTGTAGTTTTAAGTCCAGAATTTCTTCATTAGTTTTCTGCCTTGATGATTTGTTTAATGCCATCAGTGGGGGTGTTGAAGTACCCTACTATTATTGTCTGGCTCTCTAAGTCTTTTTGTAGGTCTAGAAGTACTTTTTAATGAATCTAGGTGCTCCAATGTTGAGTGGAAATATATTTAGAATAGTTAGGTCTTCTTGTGGAATTGAATCCTTTATCATTATGTAATTTCCTTCTTTGTCCTTTCTTACTGTTGTTGGTTTAAAGTCTGTTCTATCTGATAAAACAGAATATATAAAGACTCCTGCTCATTTTAGTTTTCCATTTGTGTGATAGATCTTTTTCCATTCCTTTATTTTGAGCCTATGGGTGTTGTTACATGTGAGATGAGTCTCTTGAAGACAGTAGACAGTTGGGTTTTGTTTACTTATCCAACTTGCCACTCTGTGCCGTTTAAGTGGGGCACTTTAGACAATTAACGAAAGGTTAATATTGATATGTGAGGTTTGATCTTGTCATGATGCTCTTAGCTGATTGCTTTGTAGCCTCAATTATGTAGTTGCTTTAGAGGATCTCTAGGCTACGTATGTTTCTGGGCTTAACTGTGTTTTTGTGCTGGCAGATATCATTCCTTTGTTTCCATGTTGAGAACTCCCTTAAGGACCTTGTGTAAGGCTGGTCTAGAAGTAACACATTTCTTTAGCATTTGCTGATCTGAAAAAGATTTTATTTCTCCTTCATATATGAAGTTTAGTTTGGCAGAGTATTCTTTTTTTTTTTTTAACTATTGGTGAGAAGTTTATTTTATTCTGCATTTTACTTCAGATGTCAGGTAAACAGTAAAAAAAGTATTTTGGGTAATTTGTGAATACATGATTTTTTTGTTTGAAAAATTAACATAAGCTGCTGTGAGGTTTTTACTTGTTTTTTATTTTATTTTTATTTTTATTATTTTATTTTATTATTATTATACTTTAAGTTTTAGGGTACATGTGCACAACGTGCAGGTTTGTTACATATGTATACAAGTGCCATGTTGGTGTGCTGCACCCATTAACTCGTTATTTAGCATTAGGTATATCTCCTAAAGCTATCCCTCCCACCTTCCCCCAACCCACAACAGTCCCCAGAGTGTGATGTTCCCCTTCCTGTGTCCAGGTGTTCTCCATTGTTCAATTCCCACCTATGAGAGAGAACATGCGCTGTTTGGTGTTTTGTCCTTGCGATAGTGTGCTGAGAATGATGGTTTCCAGTTTCATCCATGTCCCTACAAAGGACACGAACTCATCATTTTTTATGGCTGCATAGTATTACATGGTGTATATGTGCCACATTTTCTTAATCCAGTCTATCGTTGTTGGACATTTAGGTTGGTTCCAAGTCTTTGCTATTGTGAATAGGGCTGCTATAAACATACGTGTGCATGTGTCTTTATAGCAGCATGATTTATAATCCTTTGGGTATATACCCAGCAATGGGATGGCTGGGTCAAATGGTATTTCTAGTTCTAGATCCCTGAGGAATCGCCACACTGACTTCCACATGGTTGAACTAGTTTACAGTCCCACCAACAGTGTAAAAGTGTTCCTATTTCTCCACATCCTCTCCAGCCCCTGTTATTTCCTGACATTTTAATGATCGTCATTCTAAATGGTGTGAGATGGTATCTCATTGTGGTTTTGATTTGCATTTCTCTGATGGCCAGTGATGATGAGCATTTTTTCGTGTGTCTTTTGGCTGCATAAATATCTTCTTTTGAGAAGTGTCTGTTCATATCCTTCACCTACTTTTTGATGGGGCTGTTTTTTTTTTTCTTGTAAATTTGTTTGAGTTCATTGTAGACTCTGGATATTAGCCCTTTGTCAGATGATAGATTGCAAAAATTTTCTCCCATTCTGTAGGTTGCCTGTTCACTCTGATGGTAGTTTCTTTTGCTGTGCAGAAGCTCTTTAGTTTAATTAGATCCCATTTGTCAATTTTGGCTTTTGTTGCCATTGCTTTCGGTCTAAAAAGACCATGTCTAAAAAGATATGAAGTCCTTGCCCATGCCTATGTCCTGAATGGTACTGCCTAGGTTTTCTTCTAGGGTTCTTATGGTTTTAGGTCAAACATTTAAGTCTTTAATCCATCTTGAATTAATTTTTGTATAAGGTGTAAGGAAGGGATCCAGTTTCAGCTTTCTACATATGGCTAGCCAGTTTTCCCAGCACCGTTTATTAAATAGGGAATCATTTCCCCATTTCTTGTTTTGTCAGGTTTGTCAAAGATCAGATGGTTGTAGATATGCAGCATTATTTCTCAGGCCTCTGTTCTGTTCCATTGGTGTATACCTCTGTTTTGGTACCAGTACCATGGTGTTTCGGTTACTGTAGCCTTCTAGTATAGTTTGAAGTCAGGTAGCGTGATGCCTCCAGCCTTGTTCTTTTGGCTTAGGAATGACTTGGCAATGCAGGCACTTTTTTGGTTCCATATGAACTTTAAAGTCGTTTTTTCCAATTCTGTGAAGAAAGTCATTGGTAGCTTGATGGGGATGGCATTGAATCTATAAATTACCTTGGGCAGTATGGCCATTTTCACAATATTGATTCTTCCTACCCATGAGCATGGAATGTTCTTTCATTTGTTTGTATCCTCTTTTATTTCATTGAGCAGTGGTTTGTAGATCTCCTTGAAGAGGTCCTTCACGTCCCTTGTAAGTTGGATTCCTAGGTATTTTAGTCTCTTTGAAGCAATTGTGAATGGGAGTTCACTCATTATTTGGCTCCTGTTTGTCTGTTATTGGTGTATAAGAATGCTTGTGATTTTTGTACATTGATTTTGTATCCTGAGACTTTGCTGAAGTTGCTTATCAACTTGAGGAGATTTGGGGCTGAGACGATGGGGTTTGGTAAAGGGATCAATTCAACAAGAAGAGCTAACTATCCTAAATATATATGCACCCAATACAGGAGCATCCAGATTCATAAAGCAAGTCGTTAGTGACCTACAAAGAGACTTAGACTCCCACACAATAATAATGGGAGACTTTAACACCCCACTGTCAACATTAAACAGATCAACAAGACAGAAAGTTGACAAGGACACACCGGAATTGAACTCAGCTCTGCACCAAGCAGACCTAATAGACATCTACAGAACTCTCCACCCCAAATCAACAGAATATACATTCTTTTCAGCACCACACCACACCTACTCCAAAATTGACCACATAGTTGGAAGTAAAGCACTTCTCAGCAAATGTAAAAGAATAGAAATTATAACAAACTGTCTCTCAGACCACAGTGCAATCAAACTAGAACTCAGGATTAAGAAACTCACTAAAAACCGCTCAACTACATGGAAACTGAACAACCTGCTCCTGAATGACTACGGGGTAAATAATGAAATGAAGGCAGAAATAAAGATGTTCTTTGAAACCAACGAGAACAAAGACACAACATACCAGAATCTCTGGGACACATTCAAAGCAGTGTGTAGAGGGGAATTTATAGCACTAAATGCCCACAAGAGAAAGCAGGAAAGATCTAAAATCGACACCCTAACATCACAATTAAAGGAACTAGAAAAGCAAGAGCAAACACATTCAAAAGCTAGCAGAAGGCAAGAAATAACTAAAATCAGAGCAGAACTGAAGGAAACAGAGACACAAAAAACCCTTCAAAAAATCAATGAATCCAGGAGCTGGTTTTTTGAAAAGATCAACAAAATTGATAGACCACTAGCAAGACTAATAAAGAAGAAAAGAGAGAAGAATCAAACAGACGCAATACAAAATGATAAAGGGGATATCACCACCGATCCCACAGAAATACAAACTACCATCAGAGAATACTATAAACCCCTCTACGCAAATAAACTAGAAAATCTAGAAGAAATGGATAAATTCCTGGACACATACATCCTCCCAAGACTAAACCAGGAAGAAGATGAATCCCTGAATAGACCAATAACAGGCTCTGAAATTGAGGCAATAATCAATAGCTTACCAACCAAAAAAAGTACAGGACCAGATGGATTCACAGCCGAATTCTACCAGAGGTACAAAGAGGAGCTGGTACCATTCCTTCTGAAACTATTCCAATCAATAGAAAAAGAGGGAATCCTGCTTAACTCATTTTATGAGGCCAGCATCATCCTGATACCAAAGTCTGGCAGAGACAAAACCAAAAAAGAGAATTTTAGACCAATATCCTTGATGAACATCGATGCAAAAATCCTCAATAAAATACTGGCAAACTGAATCCAGCAGCACATCAAAAAGCCTATCCACCATGATCAAGTGGGCTTCATCCCTGAGATGCAAGGCTGGTTCAACATATGCAAATCAATAAATGTAATCCATCATATAAACAGAACCAAAGACAAAAACCACATGATTACCTCAATAGATGCAGAAAAGGCCTTTGACAAAATTCAACATCCCTTCATGCTAAAAACTCTCAATAAATTAGGTATTGATGGGATGTATCTCAAAATAATAAGAGCCATCTATGACAAACCCACAGCCAATATCATACTGAATGGGCAAAAACTGGAAGCATCCCCTTTGAAAACGGGCACAAGACAGGGATGCCCTCTCTCACCACTCCTATTCAACATAGTGTTGGAAGTTCTGGCCAGGGCAATGAGGCAGGAGGAGGAAATAAAGGGTATTCAATTAGGAAAAGAGGAAGTCAAATTGTCCCTGTTTGCAGATGACATGATTGTATATCTAAATTCTTTATTGGAATTTCTTTTCTTTACGGATACTGAAAACAGGCCCCAAATCTCTTCTGGCTTGTAAGATTTCTGCTGAAAAGTCTGCTGATAACCCAATGGGGTTCCCTTTGTAAGAGATCCCAACTTTATCTCTAGCTGTCTTTAAGATTTTTCTTTCACACTGAAGTTGGAAAGTCTAATGATTTTGTGTCTTGGGAATGGTCATCTTGTGTAGTATCTCACAGGAGTTCTCTAAATTTCTTGAATTTGCATGTTGACCTCTCTAGCAAGACTGGGGAAATTTTCACAGGCTCTATCCTCAAATACATTTTCTAAGTTGCCTACTGTCTCTCGGGAATGCCAATGAATTGTAGGTTTGGTCTTTTTTAATCCCTTATCTCTTGGAGGTCTGGTTCATTTTTTAAAAATTCTTTTTTCTTTATTTTTATATGACTGGATTAATTCAAAGGACCAGTCTTTGACCTCTAAAATTCTTTCCTCAGCTTGGTTTAGTCTGTTCTTAAGGCTTCCAACTGTATTTTGATATTCCTGCAGTGAATTTTTAAATTCTAGAAGTTCAGTTTGGCTCTTTCTTTCTTTCTCACTCTCTCTTTCTTTCTCTCCCTTCCTTCCTTCCTTCCTTCCCAGATCAATTGTTTGCTACAACAAACAAATCAACAACTTTCAGATAAATTTAACAGAATCCAAAATATTTATAATATATCCTTCACAATGTCCAAGCTACAATCCCAAATTACTTACATATGACATATAAGAAGCAGGAAAATGTGACCCATGATCAAGAGAGAAATCAACAAGGAGGGACCAACCCCAAGATGACCCAGATGTTAGAAATGGCAGGCAAGGACTTTAAATATTATAAGTATGTAAGTATGCTCAAGAAATAAAGGAAATTAAACTTCTAATGAATGAAAAGCTTGTAAAATCTCAACACAGAAATAGAGATGGCAATCAAGTGGCAATTCCAGAACTAAAAAATACAATATCTGTAATGAAATAAAAAACATTTCCGTAACTATAGAAGGTTGCCTCATGGCTCTTCCCAGGCAATGTGGCCCTCCACTCAAAGGTAACCAATATTCCAACATGTATTACCATAGATTAGTTTTCCGTGTTATATAAATACAGTCATACAGTTTATACTGTTTTGGCCTGGCTTCTTTTGTTTAACATAATGCCTCTGAGATGCATGCTGTTGCATGGATCAGTGGTTGGTTCATTTTATGATTGAGTAGTATTCCGTTGTATGAACACACTACAATTTGTTTATCCCTTAGGTTGACAGACATTTTTTGGTTTTTAAAAATAAAGCCACTATGAACATTTTTGTTACAAGTCTTTTTGTAGATACATGCTTTTATTTCTCTTGAGTAAATTCTCAGGAATAGAGTTATTGGGTCATAGTGTAGATGTCTGTTTAATTTCATAAGAAACTACCAGGCTGGGCACAGTGGCTCATGCCTGTATTCCCAGCACTTTAGTTGAAGGTCAAGGTAGGGAGATCACCTGAGGTCAGGAGTTCGAGACCAGCCAGGCCAACATGGTGAAATCCTGTCTCTACTAAAAATACAAATACAAAAATTAGCCAGACATGGTGGTGCATGCCTGTAATCCCAGCTACTCGGGAGGCTGAGGTAGGAGAATTGCTTGAACCCGGGAGGCGGAGGTTGCAGTGAGCTGAGATCATGCCGCTGCACTCCAGCCTGGATGACAGAACAAGGTCCATCTCAAAAAAATGTTTAAAAGGCCAGCGTGGTGGCTCATGCCTGTAATCTCAGCACTTTGGGAGGCCGAGGCAGGCGGATCACGAGGTCAGGAGTTCAAGACCAGCCTGGCCAACATGGTGAAACCCCGTCTCTACTAATACTACAAAAATTAGCCAAGTGTGGTAGCATATGCCTGTAATCCCAGTGACTTGGGAGGCTGAGGCAGGAGAATCGCTTGAACCTGGGAGGTGGAGGCTGCAGTGAGCCGAGATCATGCCATTGCACTCCAGCCTGGGCAACAAGAGCAAAACTCTGTCTCAAAAAAAAAAAAAAAACTAATTAAAAATAAATAAATAAAAATTAAAAAAAAAATAAACTACCAAAAAGTTTTCCTATGTGGTCTTACCAGTTTACACTCTTGCTAACAAAGTATGAAGAGTTCCGGTTGCTTCATACTTCTCCAACAGTTGCTATTGTCAGTCTTAGTTTTAGTTATTAGTTTTATTTATTTAGTTATTAGTCTTAGTTTTAGTTATTGGCCGTTTGGTTATCTTCTTTTGCTTTGTGCCTTTAAAATCTCTTACCAATTTTTAGTGGTTTCTTTTTCTTTTTCTTTTTTTTTTTTTGAGATGGAGTTTTTGCTTTTGTTGCCCAGGCTGGAGTGCAATGGCGCGATCTCAGCTCACTGCAACTTCTGCCTCCCAGGTTCAAGCGATTCTCCTGCCTCAGCCTCCCGAGTAGCTGGGATTACAGGCATGTGTGACCATGCTTGGCTATTTTTGTATTTTTATTAGAGGTGGGGTTTCTCCATGTTGGTCTGGCTGGTCTCGAACTCCTGACCTCAGGTGATCCGCCCACCTCAGCCTCCCAATTGCTTTTTAGGATTACTTTATATATTCTGGATATGAATTCCTTATCTGATACATACTTCATAACTATCTTTTCCCAGCCTGGAATTTGCTTTTTATCTTGCATGTGCACTTGAAATGAATGTGCATTCTGTGGTTGCTGGATGTAGTGCTCTGTGTAAGTAAAAATAGGGTGGTCAACTAATTATATCATCTCCATCTTTTATTTTTACTAAATGTTTTTCTAACACTTGTTGAGAGGAGGGTATTAAGGTTTCCAACTATAATTTTAAAAGTTTCTATTCTCCCTTTTAGTTCTGGTAAGCTTTGCTTTCTATATTTTGAAGTTATGATATTAAGGGAAGGGTTCTAGTTCTGGATAACATGGAGCAAACACATGACTGCTTTTCTCTTACACTAAATACAACTATAAAATCTGGACAAACGCATGGGCAGCTGTTTAAAAACTCCAACAGATAAATATCAGCAGGATTATCAGGGAAAAACATCAGAATTTGATATGAGAATACCACCAAACTGGCGATGAATTTACCCTTATTTTTCCCTCTAGTATTCCCCTGCATGAACTCTAAGCAGCTCAAACCCAGAAGTGAGAACTGAGTAGAGACAGAGAAACATTGAGGAAAACTTTCTAGTTCTGAATTGAGGGTCCAAATAGAAAAATGCCATAGATAAAAATCCCACATATTTTTGTTCTACTTTTTCTCCATTCTCTCATGCCCTGGTCCATAAAAAACCCTTTGGCAGGGGTGATGGCAGCAGCAAAAGCAGTCAGTAAAAGCCAAATCACTGGAGTAGGGGAATTCCCTTTTAATTTTGTGCAGCTGCAGCTCTAGGAGAATGGAATGAAACCCCATTGTTCTTTTACTCTCTCTGTTCTCCTGACACTGGGGCACCAGCCATACCACAATTGCTGAATTGGTTGGTTTCTGGCCAGGGACCCAAAATGCTTCCAGAGACCTCAAGCCAACAAATTCCAATAAGATTTATTTATTTATTGTATTTTTAAAAATTTATCTATTTATTTATTCATTTATTTATTTTGAGATAGAGTCTAGCTCTGTCGTTCAGGCTGGAGTGCAGTGATGCGATCTCGGCTCACTGCAACCTCTGCCTCCTGGGTTCCAGCAATTCTCCTGCCTCAGCCTCCCAAGTAGCTGGAATTACAGACACTTGCCACCATGCCCAGGTAATTGTTGTACTTTTAGTAGAGACGGGGTTTCACCATGTTGGCCAGGCTATTCTTGAACTCCTGACCTCAAATGACCCACCTGCCTTGGCCTCCCAAAATGCTGGGATTACAGGTATGAGCCACCACACCTTTCATGCTTTTAAAGGCACCTTTTTTCCTGCTTCTTGAACAAGGGGTCATTGTTTGTTTCCACAACTTGGAACCAACGGCCATTTTATGGTAGGTCCTCAATAGGTAGAGTATATGGTTCTAGAGATGAAGTATTGGAAATAGTTGGGGCATCTCTCAGCATCACTCCCAGTGAGCCACTGGAGGTATTTGTGTTTCCAGTCTCTGTAACACTAAGTTGGGTTGGTCTGAAGGATCTGGCTTCTAGGGGCAGAGGCATGGAGGATGATGGTAGAGAACATATCTACCAAGGGACCCAGTAACTCACTGAACCTAAAATATGGCTGCCATCTGATCATTTGGGGGCTCTTGTGCTGTTGGAATAGCAGGCAAAGACGAGATCTTATTCTAGTAACCCTTTAGAGAAGATTCAAGAAGACAAGAGTTCTTTTTACTAATGGAGGCATGGATAACTATGTCTGGGGCTCAGAAGATCCACTAGGGCATATCTTGGTTCTCCTGTGCCATATTTGAATGTAACTGAGGAGGAGGGACTCCTCCCTAACTAATTCTATGAGGCTAACATCATTTTGATACCAAAACCTGGCAGAGATACAACAAAATAAGAAAACTTCAGGCCAATATCCTTGAAGAACATTGATGCAAAAATCCTCAACAAAATTCTCACAAACCAAATCCAGCAGCACATCAAAAAGCCTATTCACCACGATCAAGCAGTGATTTTTGCACATTGATTTTGTATCCTGAGACTTTGCTGAAGTTGTTAATCGGCTTAAGAAGCTTTTGGGCTGAGATTACGGGGCTTTGTAAAATAGGATCATGTCATCTACAAACAGGGATAGTTTGACTTCCTCTCTTTTTATTTAGATGCCCTTTATTTCTTTCTCTTGCCTAATTGCCCTGGCCAGAACTTCCAATACCATGTTGAATAGGAGTAGTGAGAGAGGGTATCCTTGTCTTGTGTCAGTTTTCAAGGGGAATGCTTCTGGCTTTTGCCCAGTCAGTATGATGTTGGCTGTGGGTTTGCCATTGATGGCTCTTATTATTTTGAGGTATGTTCCTCAATACCTAGTTTACTGAGAGTTTTTTTTTTTTAACATGAATGGATGTGTAATTTTATTGCAAGCATTTTCTGCATCTATTGAGATAATCATGTGGTTTTTGTCTTTAGTTCTGTTACATGATGAATCCCATTTATTGATTTGTGTCTGTTGAACTGACATTGCATTCCAGGGATGAAGCCTACTTGATCGCATATGTACCAAATAAATGAGGCAAAACTGACAAAAATAAAGGGATAAACAGGCAAATCCATAATCATAGCTGAAGATTTTAACATCCCTCTTTAAGCAATTGATGGAATAAAATAAAAGGAAAAAAATTAGTGAGGATCTAGAACTCTGCTGTTGATATGATAGCCACTAGAGCCACAAGTGGCTATTGTGCTCTCGAAATGTGGTTAGTCTAAAGTGAGGTTTGCTGGGAGATGAAAAGTTCACACTGATTTTCAAAGAGTTAAAATGAAAACAATAATGTAAAATATTTTATTCATAATTTTATGTTGATTGCAGGCTGGGCATGGTGGCTTACACCTGTAATCCTAGCACTTTGGGAGGCCAAGGAGGGTGGACTGCCTGAGCTCAGGAGTTTGAGACCAGCCTGGGCAACATGGTGAAACCCTGTCTCTACTAAAAATACAAAAAATTAGCCGGGCGTGATGGTGTGCACCTTTAATTCCAGCTACTCGGGAGGCTGAGGCACAAGAATTGCTTGAACCCAGGAGGCGGAGGTTGCAGTGAGCCAAGATCGCACCACTGCACTCCAGCCTGGGTGACAGAACGAGACTCTGTTTCCAATAAAATAAAATAAGTAATTTTATGTTGATTACATGTTAAAATGCTATTTGGATATTTGGGCTTAAATAAAACGTATTATTACAATTAATTTCACCTGTTTCTTTTTTCTTCACTGATTGTGGCTACTAGAAAATTTAAAATTACATATGTGGCTAACATTACATTTCTTTTGGACAGTGCTGATCTAGAAGACCTGTAAGATACTGTCAAGCATGTTGACCTAACTGACAATTATAGACATTCAAGCAAATAACAAAAAAATAGGCATTCTGTGCATGAATACATGGAAAGTTCCCTCAGATAGACCAAATCTGTGCCATCAAACAAGTCTCAATAAATTTCAAAGATGAAAATCTTACAAGAGATGTTCTGTAACCACAAGAGTATTAAATTTAAGAGCAAATGGCCAGGCTCATTGGCTCATGTCTGTAATCCCAGCCCTTTGGGAGGCTGAGGTGGGAGGATTGCTTGAGGCTGGGAATTTAAGACCAGCTTGAGCAACATAATGAGAACCCATCTCTACAAAAAAATTTTTTTCAGTAGCCAGCCTGCTGGTGGGCCTGTAGTTTTAGATTCTCGGGAGGCTAAAGCAGGAGGATTGCTTGAGCCCAGGAATTTCAGGTTGCAGCGAGCTAGGATTATGCCACTGCACTCCAGCCTGGGCAACAGAGTGAGACACTGTCTCAAAAAAAAAAAAAAAAAAGAGAGTAAAAACGTTAAAATATCTATAAAATCCCTAAATATCTGAAAACAAAACAACATACTTTGAAACAACCCATGAGTCAGAGAAGGAATCACAAAGCAAAGTAGAAAATATTTCTTCTTCTTCTTTTTTTTTTGGAGATGGAGTCTTGCTCTGTGGCCCAGAAAGGAGTGCAGGGATGCGATCTTGGCTAACTGCAACCTCCGCCTACCAGTTTCAAGCGATTCTCCCACCTCAGCCTCCCAAGTAGCTGGGATTACAGGCACCCGCCATCATGCCTGGCTAATTTTTGTAATTTGTTTTTTTAGTAGAGATGGGGCTTCACCATGTTGGCCAGGCTGGTCTTGAACTCCTGACCTCACGTGATCTGCCCACCTCGGTTTCCCAAAGTGCTGGGATTACAGACGTGAGCCACCACGCCTGGCCGAAAATATTTCAAATTGTATAAAAATGAAATTATTCATTATACAATTATTATACAAATTGTATAATAATGAAAACATAACATACCCAAATTAGTGGGATGCGGCTAAATTGCAAGAAAAGAAAAACAGAAAAGAAAGTCAAAGACCAATATCCATCAGAATTCTTAACAAAATATTAGCAAGCTAAATCTAGCAATATATAAGAAAGATAATTATTCAAGACCAAGTGGAGTTTACTCTAGTAATTTAAGGTTGACTTAAAATTCAGAATGCAGAAAAAGCATTTGGAGATATCTAATATGCATCCATGATTTAAAAAAAAAAAAAAAAAAAACTTAGCAATCCAGAAAGAGAAATAACCTCTCTATCTGATAAAGGAC